>NC_045719.1:23500609-23752531 GCF_009834535.1 Camelus ferus
TTGAAACCAGATTATTTGGATCATCTGTGATATCTTAACAACGATCCAGCCCTCAGCTTGCTAATAATTCATGCCTCTCAGTATAGAAATACACAGCTTGTTTGTGCAAAAATAAATAATATGTAAGCTTTATTTTACTCTGAAATGAACATTGTAGATAATTCTAAATGAAGTTCTTTTTCTTTCCAGTAACACCCTCTGAATTTCCTGGGTACAACAAGCAGACGGACTTTTTACTAAGCTGCAGGCCCTACTGAAAAGTCAACATTTCGTGTACGGCCATAAATCACGTTATTAGAGATTGAGAGGGAACAGGAACTTTTACCTGGTCAGAGTGTTAACCCATTTTAAACAAAAACAACTCAGAAGCTGATCTCTTCCAAAGGAAAATAATGACAGTCAGTTTGTAACTAATCCAGGTGTAAATCTAGTCTTTAACTCCAAACTTGGGCAAGTATTCTTGGCTCATAACTGGACCCACATTGATGGTCCCCCATCTGGCTTATCCTGAGAATCCCTTCGGGCCCACCCAGACCTGCTAGATAGGAATCTCTGGGGAAAAGATCACAGACTCTTTATTTTTAATAAAAGTTCTCCCAGTGCTTTTGACAATCCATCAGACATGGGGACAGATAGTCTGGATGAAACTTATTTTAATAAAAATAAGATTTAGAAGAACTGAAACCAAAATCAATTTCTTGTAGATCATAAAAGCCTTTCACATAAAATGGGAGCTCAGTATATTCAGGAATCTCAGTGTGAAACAGTAAATTATTTGATAATTTATTGGTCCATGAAATTTATTGTGTTGATAGGCATGGGGTTTTGTGTAGAATGAAAGGTTTTCTTACAATAGCGTCTCCTTACACTGGATCCTAACACCTAATGAAGGAATCTCTGGCATCTTACTGAACAAAATTTACATTAAATTAAATCAAATCATAATTCAGGTTCTCCCAGTCCTCTAGTGTATAACCTTGCAGAGTGACTTGGCTTGTATTTGCTCTAGGATGCCATAAATTTTGACCAAAGATAAGATGACTAAATATTTTATATCTATCTTATGCTTGATTTGCTTGCATCCAGGAATTCAACATAACAATGATTGTTCCAGATTCAAGGTGACTTTGAAATGAATTCATTCAATAAACATCGATTAAATCTGTGCCAGGCCTTAATTTGTGTGATAATGCGAAAGGCTTTTATCAGTTTAGTATCCATTAAAAGTATCACAAATCATATATTGATTTTTACAGACATATAAGAAGTATTAGGTAACAAAATACGTAAGAAGTGGGGTGATTCACTCATTAGGTATGAAATACCAGTAGTGCGTGACTGGTTGCTTCCTCTTAGATCTGTTCAGGTCAAAGCCATTTACTGCACTGTCGTGATGTTCAAGGCACTGGTTTAATGTTAGAGATGTGAATGTGAACCCTGCATTTTGTGAGCTCACAATTTAAAGGGAACATATCAGTAGCCTGGAGAGCTGGTATTTGTGTCTCTTCAGCATATCACAAACCATCTATTCATTTAAAAATAAAATAAAAGGGAATATCTTCCAATGGAAAAAGCTCTAAAGAGTCTTTCATGAACAATACGAAGATGATACATTAAAAATAAATCATGCCTCTCAGTTGTAGAATGGTGGGAGACCTAAGAACAACATTTCATTCAATGTAGTCAGCATTCTTTTTAAGATAGCCTTGACTTCTGTCAGATCTGATGGCTACACTTAAGAATTTAACTCGTACATTTACATATATATTGAGGTCAGAGCTTCTAGAATGCCTGCATCCTACTGACAAAACAAGCTTTTAATAATGATCTTGTATTACTTCCATAAGTAATTAAACTTGACTGAGATTCAATTTGACTAAACCTACTTTCATTGTACAGCTATTGTGCTATAGTAAAATTCAAGCATTGGTGGATATGTTTAGTAATTTACTATATTTTATCCAGATTTAATTGATATTAGTATGACTCAAAATGCGACTAACACTCACAATCAGCTAGGGGAATCCCCTGTCTATTAAGAACCAGCAGAAATTCCATGGCCAGCAGAGATCTAAAGCCCTTCCCAAAGATTGGTGCAAATTTTCAAAGGATTATTGTTTCAAGCCTTCATCTGGTACCCTTGGCCTCTGACTTCACATATATGCATTCTCTGTGCTGGGCCATGTTGCTCTAGTTAGGAGATTCAATTCAACATCATTTTCATTGTAGAAACATCAATGACAAGAATGAATGCATATACAAAACAACATGAAATATGTATGAATATAGATAACGTTCCCAAAAATTTAAAGAGGAAGAGACAGAGAAATGAATTACCTTCATCCTAATTTCCTAATCTCTCCCTGGGAGGCTCTCCCTCCTTCAGTCTCACCCGTGTTCTTTCAGGGGAGCCAATACCATCCCTAAATGGAGTAGATCTCACACTCCCAGTTGCAGAGACCTAAGGAGAGATCAGCATCTTATCAGGCTTAATGAAACTAATGAAGATTCCAACTGGAAAGACTTTTGGCTTCTGGACTTCAACCTGGAAATGCCCAGAAGGCATCTTGTGATGACACAGAAATGAAAACACAGGAGGGAAAGGATGAAGAAATGCATCTTGCTTGCCTAGTTCAAGGTGTGAGTCCAGCCAATCCGCCTTTTGACTTGCAATTAAGGGGGGCAGTGAACTTTGTTGGTTTCCCGGCTTCTTTTGCCACACGCACCTCAAACACTCTTCATTGACAGAAAGGCTGGAGACACTGCACAGTGTGAGATCCATTGTTTCTTGCATAAAATTAATATGGAAATGTTTTTAAAGAATTCACAGTCAGGGAGAAATTCTTCTGTCATGATGAGCTTATTCTTACTTAGTTAAGGTAAGATGAATTAGATAATATATTTCATTTTTTTTTACCATAATTAAAGCTATAGCTTATTTTCTGCCCCACAGCAATAAACATCTTTGCCTAGGTTGGAGGACAGTTATCTTTCCACAATCATGTTTATTTCCTCACTATATATTGACTTTACGTTCCCTCTGTGTCAATGTTTTTCACTGAAAGCCATTTTTAATGGCAAATTTTTAATTTTTCAGAATAATGTAGAATAAGTCATCTAGATTTCTCCATAATTAGATAGGAAATCCTTCTGTGGACGTGCCATTTGTAATAATAGCAAAGCTTTGCCCTGAATAATGAACATTCTGAATTAGCAAAAATAACACTGGTATAATTTAAGAGGTAAATCAGATTGTTAAAACTTTACAGGAAATTACTCAGAATTACAGAAATGGGACCAAAAGATGACTCTGCACAAAGTTAGTTCATTGGTTTTAAATGAATAAATTGATTAAAGAAAACATGCTTTCTGAATTAATGATTCACTTTATATTGTCATTGAACAACTGGTGAATGTACATTATATTTATACAATATATAGATACATATTTACATACCCCTCTCTCCCACAGAGAAAATTGATTTTTATTTTTCAAGTCAATGAAAATATAAAACCATACCACAAGGAATCAAACAAATTTAAAAGACTGTCTGGCTTCTCTTCTGGCTTCTCCCTTAACCACGTGCACTGAGGAGGCAGGTAAGAGTGGAAGGCAATTCTGCAATAACAGTATCAGTTGCAGACTTACTTCCAGGATGTAGTATGATTTCCCAGTCTCTCACTGTGTTGCTAGATAAGCTGTGAGCAGTGTCTAAAATCCCAAGTTGAGGGGAAATAGTACAATTCAAGCAACAGAAACGTAGTATGGGAAATTGAGCACAGAGAAGACATTTGCTGAGAGGATAAGACAATGCTTTATAAATCAAAGGATGAACAGTAGAACTTCTACAAAATAAGGACCTGTTTCAAGGATCTATTAGCAATAAATGGGCAACCGTTCCCCTTGCAGACCTGCAGAAGGGATGGACTGGCACCATTTATCTACTTTCTGCCTCTCGGATACAGACTGATGCCTGGGGAGACTGATGGCTTCGCTTCACTCCCTCACCCACCCGAGGTTATCGGAGGTTAAGATGCTCTGACTGGCAGTGATCTGAAGAGCACGGGCGCTGGGAGGAGACTCCGTTTCCCAAAGCAGCATCGAGGAGCTGCTTCCAAAAGAAATGGAGATGGATATTAGGCCAGAAATACAGTGTCCACTACAACAGACTGGACTACAATCCAAATCAGTCTAGAGGAAGCGAGGTAGTAAGGGACTGACAGACAAAATAAAGAAGGGCAAAGCCATGAACCCAAGTACAACAGTCGGAGAGAAGGTTTTATATACTTTTCCCAAAGACAGGTCATGAATTATAGTTTCTGATACTGTGTTTGTGAATAGTTATTTCAAAGGAAGGAACAAGTCAATTCTTTTTCCCTTTCCAAATTTCCAAGCTAGGGATGCAAGCACACAGTAATCTCTTTCAAACATTCAAGCCTAGAAGAGGTTTGCGTTCTTCTGACCCAGTTGGTGACACTAATTTTAATGTTGCTTTCCATTTGTGTAGCTTCTTAAGCCTTGACCATTTCATCTGAAGCGGATAAGACAGTTTGCTGCCCTGTGCGATTTGCTAGTCCCAGGTATTGCTTCCTTCTACCCTGAGTTGCACAGATAGACACATGTATTTGAGGTTGTAATATTTTTATGATTATTTCCGCTAACGGGCCACAAGTACTTTATACAAGTTTCTTTTTGAGAATGGATGCCAGTCCTGACACGCATCTTGGAATTTGAAATGTAGAAAATGTGACAAAATTACATTTGTATGACAAGGCATTACTTCTTGATAATCTGGTCTTAATATTTCCAGGACAATTTTTTCAGGAAGGTAGTTTTTTTTGTTGTTGTTGTTTTGATGAGTTCATCAGTCTTGTTACTGATTTTCTTACTAATCATTAAATAAAAGGAGTCATAACACATTTTTCTGTTGAATACGTGAAGTTCATTGCTTTTACTTGTGATTTTCCAGTGGTTTTAGTATATTCACAAAGTTGTTCAACCATCACTACTATCTAAGTCTAGGACATTTCCATCCCCCTAAAAGGAAACGGCAAACCCATTAGCAGTTATTATCAGCTCTCCTGCCCCTACCTCCATCCAGCCTCTGGCAAACACGGGTATATTTTCTGGCTCTATTAATTGTGCCTGGCCGAACTCATTTACCATAATGTTTTAAAGATTCACCCCGGCTAAAAATAGGGACACTGGTTGAAAATCTGTATAAGGAATTGCTAAGTGCCCTTTCTCCCCATTCCATGCCACCATGTTACTACCCCTCCTGCATGAGACCATAGTTTTATTCTACAAGAGAAATTGAACCAGTTTAAATCTAGGGAAACCAAGAACAGTAGGAGGTGAGGACAGATGCCATATGGGAACCAGAGAGACTGAGTTAGAGTTGCTTAGGAAGCACTGAGATCATTATTCTCCCTCCCTTGTTCATGCCAAACACATGGTAGCCAGGTTGAAACCTCCAAGACACTTACAACAGAAGAATGGACTATTTTTTTCTTTTAAAAACTTAAAAGGTCACAGAAAGATGACCTCCACATAATGATATCTGAGGATTTCCCAATGAAAAGCCCATCTTTTTCTAGTCAAAAAGCTCTTCTAATAAGCTTTCTACCTTTTCAGTTTAAAATATGAATGGCCATTCAAGACTCAACAAGACATTGAAGAAAGCCTCTGATGTGAACAACAGAGACCAAAACATGACAAATAAAAAAAAAATTCACAGTAAACATAGGATGCAGCAAGCAAAAGTTAAAAAATAAAACAATACAAAAAAACCAAAACAAAACAACCCCCAAAACTTCAGCAACAAGCATCCCAAAATAGAAGGCTATTTGAATACAGAGGGTATAAAGATTAAGAAATTATGGTTAATAATTTATAATATTTTAGCTGTTTTCTTTAGCTAAAACAAAAATTCAACAGAAAAATGTGGAATAAAGGAGGAAAGCTCCCGAAAAGTAAAACAAAAAATAAAAAACTTAAGGACCAATACATAAAAAAATAGTAGTTCCAGAAAGAAACACTGAAGGAAAAGGAAAGAAAAGGTTAATAATATTTCCCAGACATAAGAACTCAAATTTTGAGGTTAAAAGGGATTAGTGCCCATCATTTGAATAAAAAGGACACAACCCAGGCACATTTTTATGAAGTTACAGAATAACAGGGATAAAGGACAATCTTACAAGTTTCCAGGACAGGGGGAAAGAAATGTACACGAAACATGCAAAGGATCAAAAGTTAGACAGGTGTTATGATTACGAACAGCAATGGAGACGATGGAGAAATGACTTCAAAATCCTGAGGATGGTAAGCGGTGTTCATATTACTGCTCTTTGACTTTTTAGTTTTGTGACTTGGACAAGCTACTTAATCTTTCTAAATCTCAGTTTACTTGTCTATAAAATGGCCATAATTTCATCATCTTTGTAGGATTGTTAAAAGTATTGACGATAACACATCTAAAATACATGGCATAGCATCATATGTAAAATGTAATACCATGAAGCTAATAAAAATGACGTATTTTAGTTACTGATATAGAAAGATATACCCTAAAAATTGTGTTTAATGAAAAAAGTGTATTATAGAAGTATGTATAACATAGCCCTATTTATATAAAATTTTCTCTCTCTCTCTCTACTTACCACCATGCACCTCAGCAGAGAAGCTGTCTAGAGGGAAAGTTACCAAAACACATTATTATTGGGTACCTCTGGGCAGTGAGAGTTCAGTTTTTACCTATTTAAAAACTCATTTCTCTTTGTTTCATTTGTTAAAATAAGTATGAATTATTTTTCCAAGAGCAATAAACTATCTTTAAATTAGTAAAAATAAAGAAAATAAAACAACTCGCAAAGACAATGCTAAAGCATGGGACAAGTGGTGCTAATTGAGAGGAGCAGGTGATGGCATCACATGCAGGCTCTGTTAGAGTTATTAGACCGACGGACAAGGGTAGAAATGAAGAAAAATGAAAACAACTTACTTGGTAGTAGTGTTGAATTACAGTATTTTTCTGTTCCATTCTTATTGTAGTGTGTTACATATTTTTATTGTTTTAAGTATTTTATATACATAAATAAGTATGCATATTTTATTTTCTATATTAAGCCAAAATCTACCTTCCTATTAAATTTCATTCCTTGATAATATTTTTACCCTCTGACACCACAACTATGTGTAGTTTTTAATCTTTGCACAGAAATTGTGTGCATTTGCAAGCAAATTACTATTTTTAACTAGTTATTATAAACATCCACGTTATTTTGTACTTCCCTTACTTGTCCTGTTTTGTATACATAAATACCTTCAGCCTTTTTTATGGCTTTGTGGTATTGAGAGTATCCAAAATAGTCATTTGCTTGCAAATGCACACAATTTCTGTGCAAAGATTAAAAATTACACATAGTTGCCTAAAGGAAGAAAAACTGAGGTGAAAGAGATTTTTTTTGAAAGCGTATGAGTTTCTATAGGACTAGAATTTTGAGCCATGTGAAAACATTATCTTAAAAAATAACAAATAGAACTTGTAAAACTAATTAATCATGCATGTATTTCATGCTTTAAAATCCCCCAATGCAGGGTCTGGGGCTGGGGGGACAAGGGGAATGGGAATGGGGAATTATTGTTTATAATAATGGGAATGTAATGGGAAATGTGCCAGTGCTCATTAAAGTTCTGGAGGCAGATGGTGGTGATGGTTGCAGAACAAGGTGAATGAACTCAGTATCACTGAACTCTAAACAAGAATGGTTAAAATGGTACATTTCCTCAAGTATACTGTAGTGTAATTAAAAAAAAAAACCTGCAATACTGGTAACTAAAAAAGTAACACAAAACCCCCTCCAGCGCCTTCTGACTGCTATTACAGGAAGTACAAGACCCTGTATGACATGACCCTGCCTAACTGCATCTTGTCTTGAGACCCGCTCTTCAGTTAGCTCAGGAATAATCAGCTGAACTGGACTTCTTTTACTTCCTCAAAGACAGGGCAGCCTCATTTGCTCTGAGCCTTACTGCGTAAAAGTCCTCATCCTGGAACGCAAGTCAGTATCACTTCCTCACAGGACGCCTCTTGGTCCTTTTGATTGTAGTGACTGAAATAATTCTACTGAACTCTGCCACTATGCCCTTTGCCTCCCTTTTATGACACTCATCACAGCTGTGATTATCTGGTGAGCATCTGACTTGAAAACAGTGAAGGCTGGGGACCTTGTTCTCTGATCCATACTTTAGTCTTGTTCTCTAATCTATGCTTGATACCGAGCACAGGCATGGCAGGTCACAGGCACCTTATCAATATTTTTAAAAATTATCTTATTTTAAAATCTATTTAGAGGCACTGGGGATTGAACCCAGGACCTTGTGCGTGCTAAGCACACACTCTACCACTGAGCTCTACCCATCTCCCTATAAATATTCTTTGAATGAGTGGATTAAGTAAAAGTTAAACTCCAGATGTAGTCTAATCAAGGAGTGGAGCAGAAGCATCCCTTACTCTGGATGCCAGTTTGATTGTGTCCTAATATGTCTTTATTTTTTATTATTTATGATAGACACTTGCCTTTAATTTAGCCTACGGTTATTCAAAACCAGAAGTCTTTTTAAACTAAACTGAACTACTTATAATAGGTGAGGATTTCTCAGATCTCTTCCACACAAAGCAGATTTTCTAAGCATAAAGTACAGAATTTTTGTCGAATTATTTTTCAAATTTACCTCTGCCATCCAGTATACTATTTCTCTCAGATTTGAGCCATTTGGCAATGGGATAGACCTGACCTCTATTTAGCCATGGGTGAGAACATTAAATGCAACAGTGCGAAGGACAAAGCACAGTGCAGTTCCATCAAAGACATTTCTTGAAGCTGACATGACCTATTCATTAACACTTTTGGGCAGTGACTATAAAGACCTTTAAAATGTACTATATCACTTAGCATTCTCCCTCTCATAAAAATTTAGATAATTGTTTCTCCTAAGAGGTAAAACTGGCACAAAATATCAGCTGTAAAGAAAGTTCAGAAAACTTGATAAATTACTGTGAAGACATTCCTAACCTTTAAGCATGACGTCAAGGGAGGGGCTGCTGCTAAGAGGATGCCAGCAGCCAATCCTGGCTGGATTACCTATGTGTCCTTTTTTTCTATGTAAAAGAATATTTATCAAAGTTGCCGTTCCCTAAATTTTCTTTACTGCCAGGAAAGTGAAAAAAAAAATATGTAAGAGGAGGTCAGATACAGGGCAAGCCATTTAACCTTGCCAGGTGCCCATAAAATGACAGAGGCAGGGGCTGTGTGCCTGCAAAGTCTTCCTAGCTCTAATGTGCTCATGGCTGACAACTCAATGGGCTGTCTTCTCCAAATCATAGCTAGATTTATAGCTAGCTCTAAATATAACCCAGTAGAGTGAATGATGCAAGGGATTTTGGCTCTGGGATGCTCTGAGTAATACTCTCTGTGCCTCTCAAACCAAACCAGGTATGTGGCTGCCTGTACCTAGACTTCTCATCTCTGAATCACATTCACATTAGTCTACTTCTGTTTGCCATTACTTACGTATGTAATAAACTTTACAAAGGAAAAGCTGTATTTTGGCTCAAGCTTCATTTAACTTTATTTTTGATATAGTCATGACATTTCAAATATGACATAAGGGTCTAAAACTGAAGAACTAACCATAATTTGGTTTCTGCAACATTATAGTGTGAAAATGACAACTTTATAGAATCAAACATTATGGGGGAAAAAGTTTAACATTCCACAGACTAACTTAAAATGCCAGGAAGCGCCTTGATCTAAATCAGTGTCTATGGAACCATAGGGCTTTCAAGGTAAAGAAGTAAAGGAATAACACAAAACTTTTGAAATGGAATCTAGAAGAAAATGCCTTGAGAGGTATGCACATGCCTGTTTACCACATGGGATCACTTCTCACAGAGAGAGAAAAGGTGAGGGATTCATATCACAGATAAAGAGCTGACTGCTATAATATATAAAGATTTCCAGCATATCAATAAGAAAAAAAGCCAGTAAGTTTAGTAGAAAGAAGGGCAAAGAACATAGACAACTGACAGAAAAAAAGTACACACAAGTCTCACATATATGAAAACATGCTTGACTGCATTTAACAACGTAAGACAAACGTGTATTAAATTACCACCAGATCACATTGGCAAGATGAAATAATTATTTAAATATGCTATCAAGGTGTGGGGGGGAAATCTTACTGCTGGTGGGAATATAAATTTGTATGTCTTCTATTGATATAAGAATACTTTGCAAATGTTGATTAAATATAAAAATGCATATGCCCTTTGTACCAGCAATTCCACTTCTAATAAATTTATCTTACAGATTTATTTCCATGTTCATGACATGAAATATTAAAATGGCTAATAATTATTGAGTGCTCACTATGTACCAGTCATTGTTCAAGTCCTTTATAGGTAACAGCAAATGTAAGCCTCATAATTACTCTCTGAGGCAGGAAAAAGTATTGTTTACAGAGCTGAAGAAATTAAGGTACAGGGAGATAAAGTTGCTGTCCTAAAATGAAACACCTGGGAAATACTGAATAGGAACATGAAACACAGGTGGTCTAGCTCTAGTTTTGCATGCTCTTTGCCACTCTAATACATTACTTCTCAGCACCTGCAAGGATGTTCATTGCTGCATTGCGTGCAACAGCTATACACCACACACAACTGTCTGTTAATAGCTGACTGCATAAGTACATTACAGTGCATCTGAGCAGTGGAATCCATGCAGCATGGAAAAAGGAGGGCAAGGTTCTTCTAGTAGCTGATAAACAGTGATCTCCAACACATAGGAGGTGAAGACAGCAAATAGTTTATGTAGAAATAAAATAACATTACACATACATAATCATACGTGCTTTTTCATGCAGAGAGTACCTCCAGAAGGATACACAAGAAACCACCACCACTGGTTACTTGCGAGGGAAATGGCTGACTGGGAGCCTTGGGTGGAATGGGCACTTACTTTTCACTTTTTCGTAACTCGCACAGGTATCAATACAAATAAATAATTTCAAAAATGAAATGCTTGGAAGGTAAAAAATAAAGAAAAACTGCCATTGTCAACTTTGATTATTTATTTTACATATGGGTCATCCACACAAGATTTTACTTGAAACTATTCTACGGCTACCACAAGTTTGAAAAACATCGGGACAAAGGCTAACTGATGACGCTTAATGTTCACGGTAAATATGAGACAGTCTGTCATACCTGATGTGTGCATTACAGTATCTTTTGGCGTAGTCGGTCCACGTTCCAAACTTTTGTGGAAAGAGAGCTTCAATGTGCATGAAAAGCTGACACAAGTGTTCTCAATATGTTATATTTTCTAGTAAACTATTATTACTATGATGAATCCACTTAATGAAAAAGTAAAAAGTGAAAAAAAAATCTACTTTTTCCTCCTCAATGCTCCTCGTTCCCCTCCATCCACTCATCCTTGCCATCCTGTTCTTCAGGAATAAATGCTAACCTTTTCTTCAGTGTACATATATATACGTTGCATGCCTACATAAGCTTATGTATATATTCTCTTTTATTCACAGGAAAGGATCATATTATAATACACAATTAGAATTCTGTCCCCCCAAACATGTCCTAGACATCATTAAAGTACATATATATTTAATTTTTAGTTTTAAAATCATAGAAGCAATCTATTAAAATAATAAAACACTACTTAAAGGTGGCAGAGCAACCCATTATTATGTAGATAGACTGAAAGATTTAAACAGTCTTCTGATAATGGACATATAGGCTGTTTCTAGCTTCTATGCAATTATTAAAAATTAATAACTTGGTTAAGTCTATGTGTATGAGTGCACATATATATATATATGTAGGTGTAGGTGTATGTATATGCATTGACAGTTACACCTGTCACTCATTTGTCTTGTCTGTCCATCCCCTATATGCATCTGTATTAGATGGGTTTATAGGGTACATTTTTAGAAATGAAACAGGTAAATTTAAGGTATATGCTTTTTAAAATTTGATAGATGTTACCATGCTGCACTGTAAAAAAAAAAAAAAAAGTCCCAATT
This sequence comes from Camelus ferus, assembly GCF_009834535.1. NCBI lineage: Eukaryota > Metazoa > Chordata > Mammalia > Artiodactyla > Camelidae > Camelus > Camelus ferus. The sequence goes on from NC_045719.1 coordinate 23,512,710, forward strand.
AACACTTTCATCAATTGTATCATGAAATCTATTCATTTTTATAACTTTAATACACTGCACTTAGTAGTGTTATTTTAATATTTTAAAAAAAATAACAGCTTGAGATATAAATTCATATACCAGTTTTATTGTTCTGACTTTTAACGTGTACAAATCAGTGTCTTGTTAGTAGATTCACAAAGTTGTGTCTTGATCACCACTATCTAATTCTGGAACATTTTTATGACTCCAAAAAAAAAAATCTATACTCATCACTAATCCCAGTCTCCCTCTCTCCCAGTCTTGGCAACCACTAATCTATTTCCTAGCTCTATGAATTTGCCTATTTTGGACATTTCATAAAAACTGAATCATAAAATATGTAGTCTTTGTGTGTGGCTCCTTTCACTTAGCATAGTGTCTTCAAGGCTCACCCACGCTGTAGAGTGAATCAGCACTTCATTCCTTTTTATGGCTGCATTTTGTTGATCCATTCAGCAGTTATGGACACTGGCTTCTCCCCACTTTTTGGATATCATGAATAATGGCACTGTGAACATCTGTACGTTGTGAACGTATGTTTTCAATTTCTTGAGTATATACCTCAGAAGGGATTTGCTAGGTTATAGTATTTCAATTTTTAACTTATTGAGGAATGGCCGAAGTGTTTCCCAAAGTGGCTTTGTTGCTTTGCATCCTTTTTATATGACAGTATACTTATAAATACCCAACTGTTCAAAAAAGAAACCACAAGGTAAACTGGAAATTAGAAAAGACTTTGCAATAAATGAAATTTGAGGAGACAACATACCAAAAATGAGATGCTGTGAAAGCAGTGTGTAGAGAAAAATTTATATTGGTATATATCTATACCAAAAAAGAAGAAAGTTCTCAAATTAATAATCTAAATTTTCACCTTGAGATACTGGGAAAGGAAGAGCAAATTATACCCCAAACAAACAGAAGACATAACATAAAGAATGTAAATAAACAAAATAGAGAATGGAAAGCAATACAAAAAAAAATCAGTGAAACCAATAGTTGGTTCTTATAGAGATCAACAAAGTTGATAAAATTTTAGCTAGACTGCCAAGATAAAATTCAAATTTCTAAAACCAGAAATAAAAGGGGACATTACTATAAACCTCACAGAAATACAAAGAATTATAAGAATTCTATGAAAACTGGATGCCACTATATTAGATAATATAGATGAAATGGACAACTTCCTAAAAAAACACAAATATCAAAACTGACTCAAAAGGAAATAGATAATCTGAATAGAAATTTATTCAGTGAAGAGAATGAATTATTAATCTAAAAACTGCCCACAAAGAAAAGCTCAGGCCCAGAAATCATCATCAAATTCACCAAATGTTTTTTTTTTTTTAAGTAATACCAGTGTTTTGCAAACCCTTCCAAAAAAAAGAATAGGAGGGAACAATTCTCATCTCATTCTCTGAGGTCAGCACTACTTCAATACCAAGACAATAAGAAACTGAACCAAGATACAACAAAAAAACTACAGAACAATATCTTGTATGAATATAGACACAACTATCATCTACAAAATACTAACAAAGTGAATCCAGCAACATATACAAGGATTATATACTGTGACCAGGCGAGATTTATCTTAGAATGCAAGGCTGGTTTAACATGAAAATCAACTAATACAATACACCCTATCAGTAGGATAAAGGATAAAAACCATTATGATTGCCTCAATAGATGCAGAAAAGAGGTTTACAAAATTCAATATCCCTTCATGATTAAACACACAATAAACAAGAGATAGTAAAGAACTTGCTCAATCTTGTAACGGAAATCTACAAAAACCCCACAGTTAACATAGTTAATATGTAGCAATAAAAGATAGATTTCTTCCCAAGATTAGGAACAAAAAGGATGCCCACACTTGCCATTTCCATTCAAAACTGTACTGGAAGTTCTAGCCAGGGCAAGAATTGGCTATTTATGCTAGAAAATACAATAAAAGGCATCCAGATTGGAAAGAAAGAAGTAAAACCATCTCTATTTGGAAATGACATGATCGTGTATATGGAAAATCCTAAGGAACCCACTAAAAAGTATTAGAACTAATAAATGAAGTTCAGCAAGGTCGCAGGATACAAAATCAATGCACAAAAATGACTGTATTTCTATATACTTTTAATAAACATTCCACAAATAAAATCAATAAAAATCTATTAACAATAGCATTAAAAAGAATACTTCACAAAAGCAGCATAAGACTTATACTGTTAAAGCTTCAAAGCACAGTTGGAAAATTAAATTTAATTAAAAACTCAAATAAATGGAAAGATCTCCCATGTTCATAGATTTCTAGACAATATTGTTAACATGGCAATACAATCCAACGTGACCTACAGATGCAACACAATACTTATGAAAATCTAAGCTGGATTCTCTGCAAAAATTACCAAGTTCTACAAAAAATTCATATGGAAATTCAAGGGACCCAGAATATCCAAAATAATCTTGAAAAAGAAACACAAAGTTAGAGGACTCACCAGTTTCAGAACTCCTTATTTAGGATTTGTAATTTTATATTTTTTTCTTAAAGAGTTGCAACATCCCCAAATTGTAGAATCATCGTGATCCAGAAAACCAGGACTTCCCCTTGCTGAGAACAGTGGTGCCCTGGGTGAGGAGTGAAGGTGCTGGCGTGTAATCACATGGTGCACAGGAGCCACTGCTGTACTGCCAGCATCCTCTTTCCTGTGCTAGGTAATCAATAGCTGAGGATTCATTTTTCTATTATCATTTAAAATATACCTATCTTTTATATACTCTCCTTCTTAAATGATACATCATATATTTTTCATAAACACATAATAAATCCCATTATTCAGTGACATAATTTTAGAACATAAGTAAATTACTTGGGGTCTACTCTCCCACTTCCAGTATGTATCCAAGAGCAAAAAATTTAAAAAGGTGAAATTGAGAATTTTACCATCATTGTCTATGTACTGTTCTGCATATTTGAAGAATTCCAGGGCAGAGTTCAAAATGCCAGCAGAGGTGCTGTGCAATAGCTATCACTCGGGCCTGGCTTAATAACCAGTAACAACAAAGGACACCCTTAGCTGAGTGCTTACTATGTATGCCAGGCCCAGGACACAGCACTTTCAAAGCAGTATTTCTTCTAATTCTCACAACAACCCTACCAAGCAACAAGCCTGTATTTTTTTTTTTTTTTGACTGGGCGCTCCTTCACAGACAGGGCTTCCCCAGGTTACACTGACCCTTAATAGTGTTTCATCCTTCATTTTTCCTTCCCAGCCTTTTAATTACTCCATACCCCATCTGCCTCTTAGAGCTGTAAAAGCTAAATAGGGCATCAAACAAATGCCTTATTCTTCCATTCAGAGCAGATATCCCCCCTGGTCTGCACATAACTTCTATTTTCTCTCTACCTTCCCAAATGTGGATTTTGTATTTACATTTGTTGTTATTAGTGGAGGTACTGGGAATTGAACCCAGGACCTTGTGCACGCTAAGCACAGTGCTCTATCACTGAGCTGTACCCACCCCTCTACCTTCCCAAATGTGGATTTTGAAGTGAAAGAGGAAGAGAGAGGAGTTATGTAATGTAGTCTAAAAGGTACAGAGGAGATTCAACCCCAATCCTAGGGAGATGTAAAATAAACTAGATAATTGAAAGTTAAGACTATAGAAAAACCTTAAGAACACAAATATGAAGAATATTACAAATGTGTACTAAATATGAACATCTTATAATAATGGTAGATGCTATTTTTTATATACAACTATAAGCATGGCTAAGGCTCACATGTAAACAGATAAAAGCAGCCATGGCAAAAGATGTATTTAATCATGAACAGCTGTCTAGAAATTCCCAATGTGCTCTTATGGCATCTAGGGGCATCAAATTTAAAATTAAAAATTACAAAAACAGTGATCGATTCAGTTCTTTTTTTAAAGCCCAAAGTATAAGGATGTTGATGCCTCTTCAGGCCTTCCCAGAGCTGGGGTTCCTATAAGAAGAACGGCTGATGTGGCTTTCTGGACCAGTGGCAGTGAAATCCTGCTGCGAGCTGCATTTCTGGACGTCATGGAGCAAGATTCACCCACAGTAATGACTCTAAAATTCTGATTATTCAGGGCATCTGTCAACATCTGGGCATCTGTCAATGTCTCGGCATCTGTCAACGTCTCGGCATCTGTGGTTAACAGACCATAATCCAGAACTGGCACTTTGCTGGCCGATATTCTCCTACAAAAGAAAATCCATGCACTTTAAATATATCTTAGTAACCAATATATCAAAAACAATGTAACTCTTTGGGAAGAAATACGAAGGAGAAGAGAGGAGGAAAAAGAAGAGATGGCACATTGCTGAAACCTAATATCTCTTAAGATTTTACCATCTTCAAATATGATAAATTAGAATCCAAATTTTTGGTTAAATGGTCTTCTGAATATTTTAACATACAGCTAGCCACATTTTACTAGGGTAAGAACATTACTTTCTGAGAATATTTGTTTCCATGCATCTGGAATCATACATAAAAAGTACACAAATATTAGTTGACTATACAATGAAGCCTTCCAAAAAAGAGGACAGCAGTGTTTCTCAACTCAAGTGCTACTGAAATCTTGAGCAGGATGACACTTAGTATTGCACGGCTGTCCAGGGTACTGTGGTGCATTTCACATTCCTGAACCCTCCCATTAAAGGCCAGTAGAGTCCCTATCATGGTGACAGCAAAAATGGCCATTGCCCTGGGGCAGTAAGGCGTGAGGAAGACAGGAGGAGGGTACAACCTCACCCAGAGATACACTGGGCTGAAGTCATCTCTGCTCTTTTAAATTATCTCTATAATTCATACATCTATAATATTGTCTATCACACTATAATGAAATTATTCATTTACATATTTATTTCTTTTATAAGATTAGTGAGGGTAAGGAATGTACCTTATTCATCTCTGTTACACTCCCAGTGAGTTTGCAGAATGAAATAATTAGATAAATAAATTCATTAACAATAAAACATGTCACTTTTGCATATTCTATGTCACCAGTGAAAAACACAGGGCAGTGTCAATCTTCTGCAGTTCTCTACCCTTTAACAGAAAAGTCAGATCTCCTAAATGGCCAGTACCAACATGACAATTTTTTTTCTTAAGGATAACTGCATTTAAGCCCTGAATGAATCTATTCAATATAGAGACTTGATGAATTTCCTACTGCACCTACTGACAGAAAAGCCTGCTGATGAAAAGTATAGGGTTAATACTGCTAACTAACTCATATACTAAGAGCAAAATACAGAAGACAAGGGCGTCACAGGTCACCGCAGCTATTATCCTGCCACGTCTTGACAAGCAGACGGTCCAGGCCTCACAGGCATATGACAAAAAGAGGTAAATGTATTTGCGGTAATAATGTTGTCACATGTTACTATAAACCTAAAGCTGTTTCTTTAAGTTCCTAGAAGACAGTGGGTAAGGTTTTCTGCCCTTAGCTGACATCCTGCAGAAAAGTCATCCTCTGGGGTTGTAATACTATCATATCCCAAAAATAACAGCCACTATTTAACTGCAAGAGTATACTTCCAAAATAATAATAAAAATTAGAAGACCTGAATACTATAAAAGATGATAGAGGGGAAATATTTTACGAATACTTACTTACACGTAGGTATGTTTATTTCAGATGACGGTGCGGGGGTCTAAGCAGAACTGGCCGCGGCAGCGCGCGGCGGAATGGGTTAACATTAATTTTGTTTTACATAAAACTTGCATATTAACTAACAACTTCTAAGCAAAGCCTACCATTGTTGCCGATAACAGAAGTTCATGAGTTTCAAGTTAATCACTGAAAAATTGTAAAATGTATTTTTATACCCTAAAATAGTTTAAAGTATATTTAAGGTCCATATAAAGTAGGCATATTCAAATAATTTTAAAGTGTGTGTGTGTGTGTGTGTATATATATATATATATATTTTTTTTTTACATATAACTTTAAAAATATACCCTAAAGGAACTAATGACACTATTAAAAGAGGCCATCCCTCCTTATAGAAGCAACGCCAGCTGCTTGAATTGTCTTCCCTAGACCCATCTAAATTAAAAACAAGAAAATAAATAAATGCTAAAATATTTCGAAAGAAAATATTTATCAAATGTTTTTATTTAAGAGTATTACTATCAAAATACTTTTCCAATGTATAATCAACTGGATTACATAATTTATAAAAGGTTCGATTATAATGACATCTAAAATTTATTAAACAAATTATTTTCAAGTCATTTGTGATTGGACTGAGACACCTACTAATTTTAAGTATTAGTTATACTGGTTTCATGAAACTTAATTTTATAAAAATGTATGTGACCATATATAATTCTCCTCTGAGAGAAACAAGAGTACACACTTTACCTACAGAGCACAATATCACGTCATTTTAAAGCTGGACTAAGTCCTAAACCATGCACACTTGACAAGAGAAGTAAGCACAGAGAGTTAAATTATTTGTCCAAGGTCACAGTGAACTGGATGCAACAGCAGCAGAGCCCGCGTCTTTGGTCTCTTCTCACTTGACTGCTTCCACAGTTACATCATCTGTGCCCCATCTCTAAGCCACATCCATTAAAAAGTCAGTTACTAAATGAACGTTTCTAGTGGTTTTGTTCATAAGAGTCAGAAGCTGGAGACAACCCAAATGTGCTTCAACTGGTGCATGGATAAAAACTGGGGTAAATCCACACAGTGCTATACCATTTAGCAATAAAAGGAACAAACTGGTGCTATACACAGCAACATGAGTGAATCTCAGATGCATTTTGCTACGTGAAAGCAGTCAGTCCCCGAAACTGGATACGATATGATTCCACTTTTATGTCATTCAAAAAAAGGCAAAACAACACGGACAGAAAACACATCAGGGGCTGTGGGTGGGAGGAGGCAGCAGCAGGAGGGATCTGCCCTGCATCTTGTGGTGCCAGTGTGTGACCGCACTGGGCAGAACTCGCAGAACTGTACACTAAGAAGGTGAATTTCCCTAAAGGAGTGAGCTAATTATACCTCAATAATCCTGACTTTAAAAAGAGTAGTCACTGTTATGAACAATGAGAAAGAGAAAGACTAAAAGATACAGACATTGCTTATAGGACTATTCAAAGAAAAAAAGACACAGAAACCTAAAACAATGAATGTAAAATAAGTTTTAAATGCTGAGTGAAATTAAAGAAGAAAAGAGGAAAATAAAGTCTTGGACACACAGCAAGTCACCATTAAAAAACCCTTATTTTTTCATTAAACTTTCTGTAGTAATCATTTAATGATTAAACTTAAACTTACAATATGGTTTGTCAATTATATCTCAAAAAACATTGCAAAAAAGAAAGAAAACCTGGTTTTGTGTATGTATTTTTCTTTTAACTACTGCTATTAACAAAAACCAAAAGTAATCATAGGACAGTTCAAGCAAACATATTTGATTGATGTATAAATCAAACCCCAAGTCAAAAGAGAAAATTTGTGTAAATTGCTTAAGAAAACATTCTTCTGATTGTAATAAAGACTGCCAAAGGGAACGTGGTAAATGGAATGCAGGAAGTGATTTTGTTTCTGACCTGGTGTAGAGTAAGGGCTCAGATACTATCTGAAGGTATGAGTGAAGGAACGACTAAATAAAGCTCAAGGACTTCAATTCTCTGGGCAAGCAAAACCCAGGCAGTCTGCAGTTTTTAACAAAAGGGAGGTAGGTTCACTGAAAAGCTTTCAGTCCAAGAGCAGTTATATTATTTGTTACCATTTCAAAGTTCCGAGGCACAACATTCAACCATTGAGTCCGAACAGTCTAAAAGCTTTTAATAGTGAAACAAGATCCGTCCGAACAGTCTAAAAGCTTTTAATAGTGAAACAAGATCCGTCCGAACAGTCTAAAAGCTTTTAATAGTGAAACAAGATCCAATTGAAGATAAAAATTTGTTTTCTACCTACTATTTTAAAAATAAAATTGAGGTTAAGTGAGACAAGGTTTGGTAACAGGTTAAGGCAACTTAGGAATGGACACACACGTGCACTCACATATACAAATGCACACATACCCTACCTATTTTAGTATAAAATTAAATAACTTAACACCTTAATATTCTGTATCTCTTTCCAAGGAATAGAAAACAACCCAAACTTTAGGCCTACAAAGACAAATTTAAGGTATCCCTGATGGTGGTATATATATATACCCTAAGAGAAAACAACAAAGTTTTATATAACTTACTTTTGTTAAATCTGAACCAAAGAGCAAATACGCACGTGGTATAATGACTGATATGTTTCCTTGTCCTCAAAGCCCTCCATTTCTCAGAGCTGAAACCACTTACACTAGATTCTGGTAACAACTCAGTTCCAAGGCAGCAGAAATGTAGGAATCTGAGACGTTTACCTGGCATGGGGTCATTCATGTCGCTGCTTTCCTGCAACGACTCTGACCACGAGCACGGTTCCAGGCACTGAGCCACGGCCTTACTCTGGGTGTACAGAAGAACATGCCACTGAACTCTGCGCCACAGTTGTGAGTCCCTGGTTCTGCTTCCTTCCACGGTTTCATAACTCATTTTCCTAATTTCAATTTCTCTGGAAAAAGGGGGTCTGTTTTGCTACTCTAATTTCCTGGGAAATAAGATTTTTTCTCTGGGACTCACATTGTATCACTGGGTCCTTACCTTATGTTGTTGCTGAATTTACTTGGTGACAATCACCCAAAGTGGACTTTTGTGCACTTCAGGTAGTGTGACTAGCAGTGTTCTGTGTGGGCCTGCCAACCACCCATTGATGAACCAGTTTTCAAATTTTCCCAATATTGTCTGCTACTGAGATCAAGTATGCAGGTCTTCAGCAGGGATCTGTGGAAACAGGACTTGAAACAATAGGTAGAGAAGAAGACAGCTGGGAAAAGGGAAGCTTTGGATGGAGGATACAGGGGAAGAGAGATGGAACTAGCCTAAGTACAGATAAGAATAAGAACTAATCTCGGTGTGTTGGGAAGCTGACCTGATCAGATGTTGGAATATTTTTATCTTCTATTTCCCCCATCCTGTCTTCTTGTACCTAATTTGATATTTTATTAAACCCAACAAACGAGTTCTTAATTCCAGATATATTATTTTTCAGTTCTAAAATATTCACCAGAATCTGTTTTTAAATATTTTTAGATTATTTTTAATAGATTAAAATCTGTTGAAATTTTTCATCTTTTGTCCACCTTTTCCTTGATTGTCTTGAATAAAATCATCAGTTACTTTATTTTTTTATTGAAGTATAGCAGATTTACAATTCTGTGCTAATTTTCTGCTGTACAGTTTTTATCCAGTTTGCTTTCATAGTAACAACCCCAAATCTTCTCTTCATCATCTGTCTATTAAAAGATCATTTAGTTAAATGACTAATGATGATTTCTGGAAATTAGAAAGATATTTATCAACACAAAGTAAAGCAGTCAGTTGCTAACATTCTTAGGTATTTATGTTGTAGGTATTTGCTTTTGATTATTACTTTTTGGGGCACCATCAGTAGATAAAGTTTGATGAGATAAACAAATAAAACATGATTTCATATTAGAAAATAAAAGTATATTAGTGTAATCTCATGTTCCCATTAAGGAAGGAAGTGACACATAGTATAGGATAGCTGAGTTCTAGATAAAATTTATAAATATAAACAGGGAAATAATTGTCTGAAGCTACTTATAACCTAGAAATAAACATTTTAAATATGTACTTGGATTTCAGTATTTTTCAAAGAATTCTGAATAGCCTAACATTCAATTGTAACATTCAATAACACACTTCAAGTGGTCTAGGTATAAAGAAATAACCCCGCTCAATAGGTAGTTCAAAGCCCTTGGCTCCAACTACCATAGAGTTCGATAAAGGGAAACTGTCTACTGTTTCATAACAATTAGGGCTAAATCACATATTAAGAACAAAAGCCTTTACTCAATAATCGTACAACCATCTAGGTAACTACACAGAGTAATTTAAAGGAACACAGGGACTTCAAGGGTATACTTTTACTAATATTTTCAAAATAATGAATTACTCTTTTACTTGAGAACAATTTTAAGCTCTCTAAATGTCCTATGTCATAAAGTTATTAAGAGCAATTAAATAACAATGATCCTGACCCTAGAATACCATTTTCAATGTTTAATATTATGATTGCTCTTACTTAGCAACTGTATACAGAAGATGCCTACTGACTGAGAATTTTTCAAAACTAGAAAATTTTCTCAATTTTAAATTCAGAAGCAGTTAGGACCTTTTAGGGCAGAGATGTGGACTTGTCTTTAGAACAGGTGGTCTGTTTGTTTTAGAAGAGACCACTCGGGAGGACCCTTTCAGGTATGTAGGTTTAACATCTTAGCGAGGAACTCAAGTAAGTACAGAAATCCACAGAGGAGAATGTCAGCCTGAAATCCTGTGTTCTATTATTTATTATGTATATGTTATTTTATATATATATATATATATTTATATATATATGTCTTAGCAGAGCTGTTTCCATGTTCATATAGATAAAGCTATAACTTTCTTTCCTATAGAGAGGTTTAGATGGCATATCTGAAAGTTGTTTATTCTTAGACAAGCCTGAGTGTGTGTGTGTGTGTGTGTGTGTGTGTGTGTGTTCATGTCTCACAGAGGTCTATTCTCTCACAGTAGGAGCAGAGAACAGACTAGAGGAAAATCACACACAGGCTTGATCTTTTTACTCAAGAAGAGGCCATGCTTTAAGAAACAGACTATTAGCCTTCCCTGATGAACTAGCTCTTTCCCACAGTGGGGAAAGCTTTCCCTAGAAGGAAGAACACGAAGACCCTCAGGCTGTAAAGGAGGTGGGCCTTAGAGGGCTGCAGGATAAGGTGAAAAACTTCTCTCTCTAAAGACAAGACACTGAGCTGATGAACCACTTGGGCTGGACTCAAGTAGGCCTGTACTCCCACGCGGGGCTTACAGGGACAGCAAAAAGCGAAGCAGCGAGGAGGCCCTGCAGTGGACAGAGAGGCTGGATCTAAGCAAGTGTACGTTAGGAATACCACTTCCAGTGCCAGCAGTTGACTATTACATTTCTAACATCATAGTTTTATTCTTCCCAAGTCTCTAGGAAAGTTTTATTAAAAGTCAAACTTTACAAATGGGATAAAGTATTATCAACAGATAAATCTGAGCGAAGGGTATGGGGATGTTCTTTGTACTGTTCACATTCCTGCAACTCCTTTGTGAGGGTGACATAACCTCCAAATAAAAAGCTGGAGGAAAACCTCCCCACTCTACAACCTATTATCAGTTGTGCCGGGAGGGAGGACAGGAGGGCTGTCCTACATTTTAAAAGGGCTGGCCAACAAGAAAAGGTACTAAATTATTCCAGACAGTACTAAAAGAAGAAAAAACTTCTAAATTCTCTTTATTTAAAAAAGTCAGCATAACATGGGTACTACAGCATGAAAGGCAGCACAAAAGACAACGGAAGATCAATTTCACAAGTGAGTACTGTCGCAAACATTTAAACTAGAACCCAAGAACACGCTTCAGGAGACCGTTAATAGAAGAACATGACCAAGAAGAGTTCAAGTCCAGGAAAAAAGACTGTTCAATGTAAGAAAGTCTGTCACTATAATTCACAATGTTGATAGATTCAAGGGAAAAGATCATATGATAATCTTTAAAAGCTGAAAAGGCAACTAAAAATATTCAGCTTTAATTCTTGATAAAACTCTTTAGTATTAACTATTACTAAAAGGAAAATCTCTCTGCATTAGAAAAAGTACGTATCTTAACCAAAGAGGCTGTATCGTGTGTTTAATGGGGAACAAACATTCCCATTAATATCAGAAACAGAAGCAATGATAGATGTAAATAGTAGAACAGACAGGCAAAAAGTTTATTATTTGCAGATAATGTGATCAAATACTTAGAAACTAAAAGAATCAACAGAAAAAGGATTACAACTATTGGTAGTAATACCCAAGCATCACCTACAAGATTTAGGTAAGTGCCTAGTTCCAAATTATGATGAAAAAAGTTGGGTGCTTTGGAAGGAATAATCAATGAAACAGGAAAATGCAGGATCCGGCCAGGTACATATGGAAAGAGTATATGATAAAGGTGGCATTTTAAGCCAATGAAAAAAATGGTTTATTCAGTTAATGCTGTTAGGAAAACTAGCTTCTAAAGGAAATCAGAATATGTTGACCACCAAATGCCTCTCTGATATAAAAACTATTTTGAGCTGAATGCACTTGAGAAGTGGTGTATGCAGAAAAAGCTTGCTTTCCACCTGAAGGTAAGAAATAGACTCTCTTTCTCCTGGAGACAGACTCTTATTAGTCCAGGGAGGTGCCAGAGGAATCTACAAACAAACCTTGTTAAACTAACCTTTATCCCCTGAGTTACTTCTTCACCATTTACTACCCCGAGCCCAAACCCCACTGCCTTGTCAGTTCTTCACAAATGTATTTGTTTCTTTGTCTAAATGGTATAAAAACTTTCTGCTCTGGTCACTTTGAGTCCTCATTCTCTTGTGATGGTTCTCATGTACATGAAAACATACATGAAACTGCTTTTCTCCTGTCAATCTGTCTTTGTCAGTTTAATTTTCAGACCCAGCCAGGGACCCTAAGAGGGTCAAGAAAAACTTTTTCTTCCTCTATACTAACCACTTGGAAAAATAATAAAACTAGGTCTTTGCCTCGTCCCTTACTATAACACAATGTCCAGATAGATCAAGTATTTATATATTAAAAAGGAACAGATAAAAGTGATAGAAAAAAGATGTGTAAAAATAAAAATTAAAACTCAGAGTATACATTTTAATTCATTATGTCAAACCCAGAAAGCATAAAGGAAAATACAAATAGAACTAAATGGAAACCAAGAAAAAAACTAGTCATACAAAGGACAAAAGACAAGTTCCTCAATTTATAAAAGTTTCTACCAAAGGGGGGGAAAAAAAGGACAAATAATTCAATAGAAAAATGGAGAAAAGAACTGAACAACACTCTCACGTATGTTAAGTATGTTCAACAAACATCAAAAGATGCCCAATGTCAATCATACTTTAACAAATGAACAAATCAAAATTTTGAGAACCTTTTTTTCACCTTCAGAATGAAATTAACAGGAAGTAAAGATACGACAATCGTGTTGGAGAAGGTGTGGAGAAACAGGCACTTGTACACTGCTGTGGATGTAAATACTGACTGGACCATCCAAGTCCAACACTTCTGAATTTATTCAGGGATATACCTGCGTAGCATGCTAGATCAATAAAAAGGCCAGTTAGAGAAATTATGGTACAATGAGGTGCTATGTAATCATTGTTTAAAATGAAGTAGATCTATATTTTGGTTTGGAAACACTGTAAGTCATAGGCTGCAAAACAGTATATTAAAATGAAAGACAGTATGGGAATATGATCCAGCTAGTGCTGAGAGAGAGGGGAAGGAGGAAAGGAAAGGAGGAGGACAGAAGGAACTACTGATACTGTCACCACTGGAGGGAGGGACTGAAGGGGTAGGGCTGGAAGGAAAATACTGACTTTGAGCTCATATTAAGTCTTCTGTGCTGTGCACACATCCCCTCTGAACAAATATTACTTACAGGAGGGCAGTAAAGGACAGAGAGAAAAGTTCTTTTAAAAATATACAGGAAGATATTCAAAAGCAGCAAATTTCTGAGTATTAAATTGCTAAGTGTTTATGCGCAAATCTGACATCAACTGACCTTATAAAATCAGACTACAGAAGTCCTCTGATGCTTAAGGTGGGGGAGGGGAGGGAAAGGGGGCAAGGGGAAAAGGATGAGGAGAGGAAGAGCAGGAATTCAACACACATATTTAAGTGCAGAATAAAAGAAGGCCTTTTTAAAAAAATGCTGGTCAAACCCACACAGGAAAAATGAGGAAGCCAGAAATGAAGCAGCCGAGGGTTGCATGATTTTTCATCCTAGTCCTGCTGGTGATCAGGTCAAGACTCAGAGGAAGGCACCTTTCCTTAATGTGCTTGGATTTTCAGTCTGTAACAACATGGAGACTGTGTACTATGCTATTCATTTCAAGGGAGTAAGTGGGAAGACATAAAAGGAATAATTTATGTGTTTCCTGGGGAAAAACAACTTTGCTCAAAAAAAATAAATAACAACTGCAGTGTTTTGAATTTCAGAACAGAAAAAAAGAACAATGAACATAGACTATCATATGTTAGAAGAATTTTACGTTATACCTGTTGACATGGGCAGTGATCTACTGATACTGTATTCAAATCCTTTAGTGACATTCACTGAAGGTTAGAAGAAAATGCCACCTCAACATATGCCTCTTCGGAATAAGGATTACTTTGACTTGAAGTTTTGAGAAAGAGAAGACACAGGAGAAGCTCTGAAGATGAAGCAGAAGTTATCCTTTTGAAAGGAAAATTTACATTTAAAAAAGAAGTATCTATTTTCAGGGTATCTCCTTCTCCATACCCAAAATAGGGAAATGACACTTAAAAGAAACTCTTACCAACAGAGAAGGCAGTGACCTAAATATGGGTAAAGAAATCTTACCCATGTTTACCATGCTTTTCCTGGTAACTTCCCATAACTCACTCCCCCGCCCCTGCCCCATCTTTCTTTTGTGTTTAGCTAAAGACAGTATTTAAGCTGGTACCTGGGGCCATTTAAGGAGTTTCACTCATTTTTCCTGGGTTATCTCCCCTGAATACATGTTAATAAACTTCTATTTTTTTTTCTCTTGTTTATCTATCTTATTATAGGGAGTCTCAACCAAGAACTCAGAAAGGTAGAAGGAAAATTATTTTTCCCCCCTTGCATTCATATTTAATCTTAAAAGGGTCACACCATGGTACAAATGAGGTAACTACAATGTGAAGTGCTCAGATGTATATGTATTATCATTCAAACAGTTCTCACTAAGGTAAAATCTGAATTAACAGAAGATCATGGCAGGATAATAAAGACTAGTAGTGCTCAATAGTTCAGAAATAAGCTTTCCACATGTTTTACAAATGTGTTTTGTAAAATTCAAATCAAGTGAACAAACTGTAATAAGATTATTTTCATTTTCTCCATATGTATTATAGGATTAGTGCCTTGGAGATTTCCTGAAAATGAGAGCCCCACACAACACAAAGAACACTGTCATAGATGCTGAGGGGAAAAAAAAGAAAGAAAAGCAGAGAAAAACTCATCCAATCATTTGGTAATGTTCTAAGTTCTTAGAATCTATTATACTTAAGAATCATTTGGATTCTAGTTAAAAATTCAGATTTGGAGCACCAACTCCCCCAATCTTGACTTAAAAGAACTAGACTTTTAAAAATAAGAACCCCTAGAGCGACCCTCATGTGACTGACTCTCAGGCTGCATTTCAAGAATAACT
The DNA here is from genome assembly GCF_009834535.1 of Camelus ferus. Taxonomy (NCBI): domain Eukaryota; kingdom Metazoa; phylum Chordata; class Mammalia; order Artiodactyla; family Camelidae; genus Camelus; species Camelus ferus. The sequence goes on from NC_045719.1 coordinate 23,528,130, forward strand.
ACTCTGCAGATTAAAAGTTGGGGGAAAATATCCCAGAGTGTTTTTGTCTGGTTTTGGGCCATTTTCTCCTCCAGAGAAAAAATAAGATGAAACCAAAATGAACACTTCCAGGATTTTATTCTTGAACCTGTTAATAATTTCTGGGGACTGTTATTACTTAACTGATCTTCAGCTTCAATTCCAGGGCAGTTAAACACCATGCTGTCTATTTTGCTGTATAGTACACAGAATACTTTAACAAAAACAGGATTTGGCTTCTAACTTCACAGTCTATTTAGATAAACTAACATTTTAATAGAAACAGATTAATTTCACAAGTTTAATAAAGGCTCTAAAAAGGAATCTAATTTGCACATTGCTTTGCTAAATTATCTGTTGTTTCAGGTAATTAATTAAGGTGCTATTAAGCCATTATAATAAAAACTTAAGTATTTGGCATTTGGAAGAATAAAAAACTTACATCACTAAATAACTGCTAGCTGTAATGAGCACAGAGAAAGCAAAAAGGGCATTAAAGGAAAGAAGAATGTATGAAAGGTACAAAATTACCCATGTTGTATAGTAACACTGAATATGCTGATCACACACGTAAACAAAGGAGTCTTTCAAAAGTATACAAAAGCAAGGACTAAGAAACAAAGAGCAGATAGTGAACATTTGCACTTGGGAAACTGATTGTTGCCAATAACAATCACAGATCAACTCAGAGATTTTATAAAAGATGAATAAATATTATGCTTGAGTAGTATAAACAATTACAGTGTGGTGTTTTATATCCTTCTTTATGTGGCAACACTATAATTAATTTGAAGACAACATCACAATAAAGAAAAAGGAACATCATGTTGAAATTCACAGTATATTAATATAATATTTTCTTCAGGTATATGACACATAAAAATCATGGTAGAAGTGAAGTAACTAAATAAGGTCACCACTTATTCCTGATGAGAAAATTACTTCTGCTTTCAACACAAGGAATCAAATGCAAATCAATCAAAAACTTCAGAGACAAAAATTTTGCAAGGTTATTAGAATGCTTTCAGTTGAACAAGTACTTGTAATATCTGTCAATTCCTGTGTTGACACATAGCAATCACTGTAGAACCATTAGAAAGAACCTGAAATATTAATCCAGTAAGTTTTGAAAACGTTAATTAAGCAATGTCAGAGATTCACTATTCAAATTCAGAACTGAGATCCTTTTAAAGATGGGTCTTATATATATATATATTACAAAAGAATTTAAAAGGAAGCTTTCATAAGAAAAGGTTATTTAAAAGAAAGGTTAAGAATTATAAATGGTTACATAAAATGCAAAGGAAACAAGCAAGAAAAAAACAAAATGCTCACCACATCTCTACCAGTTGCCAGAATGCCACTGCTGACTAAAGATGGAGCCCTAATGAGTTGGGTAGATAGCTTTGAAAGGTTAAAAAGTAAAAGATGATCACCAAAGCCTGAGATTAGGCATTATTTGCTAAAAAAGAAACAAAGAGTATGAATCAAATAAGGCTGCAAAGTCAATCTGTCATTCTAAGAGAAGAGTGCTACCAAAGAGAAAAATTGCTGTTTAAATTGGCTTAGGCAATAAAGAAAAAACAGAACAATTAAGGAATAAGAAAGAGAAAACCACCCATGTTCTTAAAAGTACTAAATACTTAAAAATTAATTTTTATATATTTAGAGAATATAGAGATGATTTGGGGGGCTAAAAATCAACAACCTCACGTCAAGGTAAATTTTCCTGGGTCCAAATTATATATTCGTCTTCCCTGGAGTGGAATTTCAATAGGTTGTTTCTGTATTAGACAGAGTTACAGATAATTTCTCTTACAATGCAGTGTCACACAAGCCCCAGGGAAGTATTATAGCAAGGTGAAATATATTTTGTTTCTGACATTTTTATTGGCTAAGCAATGCACCTTGTTTTCCCAATAAACTCAGTGTAACTTCTCTGTTCTGTCTCATCCTTTGTCTTCTACTAGAACTAATAACAGCTTCAAATGTCTTAAATGAATGTATATACAGAGTGTGCTCAAAAGTGCACAGCTTGTCAATTATTACCTAATAAATTCAATTTCAATCCATAAAAAGAAATGAGATTTGTCCACAATTATGATAATGGCATCATATGCTAGTCCCAGTCCTGATTTATTACATATTATCCATGTCAAAATAAAAAACTGACTCTGGCTTTGGGGAACCAGTTGACAAGAGAAAATGTAATGTATCTGAACTTCAGTAATTTTAATGAAAATGTTATCCAAGAAAATCTTCCTGAGAAATAAATTCAGATTGGGTTTAGAAACAAAACAAATGTTACCTGTAAAGTATTAATGACTATAACAATAAACAATAAATAATAAAAGTTAATTTATGTGGAGAAGTTGCACATGTTAAGATCTGGCCTGGGCTTGATTTCACTTCACTGAAATATTAGTGACATTAAAATAGTTTATTAAATTCACAGTGAACACTATGTCATAAAATAATAAGGAAAAGAAAATTAAAAATATTATGAAGATGTTGGAATAAAAAAGTAGTAAGTGTTAGAGACTAAAGGTAGAATTTAAAAAGACAACCAACTCAATTGATGAATCGATATATTATGAATAATCTAAAATATGGATTTTAAGTAAATGTGAATTGAAAAGTGACAGAATAGCAAAGACTATTACTTCATTTATCTTTGGTAATACTATTTATCATTAATAGCGTCAGTACTAATACTAATAAAAATACATGAAGAACCATTTCATTATATGTAAACATTCAGGACAGGGAAGAGAAAGGCCTTGGAGTAGAAAAATTGAAGAATAAGTAGACACTTAACTTAAAAACAACCTAAGAGATTTGAGGAAAGGGCCAAAATTGTCTCAGTTGGTGATAATCTTGAGTAACTAAAAAAACGGTTAAACTATGCATAGTGTACAACATTTAAAGAAGCAGGAATATATAGAAAACCTTTGGGGAAAAAAATCTTTCTTTCAAAACTGCTATGGTAAAAGAAAAAAAATTGGATGCTTGGATGTCCTAAAAACTTTTACTCTTTGGAAATATGTCATTTACTATAAGCTTAAATATATAAAACTTCAGAATAACAGGAAAATATAATCACCATTGAAATATACTGTAGTTTAACTTTCTTAATTAACTTTATAGCTTGAGAAAAGGAGAGCAAAATTAAAACTCGCAGAAAATGCCAAAGATTGAATTATTCTACTGAAAACTTTTGGATCACTTATGATTAAAATTAGATCAAGATAATTAGATTAAAGTTAAGAAAGATATACATTTCATATAACTGTAATACACAAAGAACCACAAAGAATCTAGAAAAGCAGTTCTTAATCTTTTAAAAAACAATGTAAGCCATTTTCAAATAAAACATTACACAGAAACTCAACATTTATAAAGCAGAAAAAGTGAGGGAGCTGTAGTTGAAGAAAGTAGAGACTTCACAGCCTCACACCCTCAGTCCCACCCTCAGTTCTGTGAAATGCAGCCTGTGAAGTATGGAAGATCACCTAGTTGAAAAACTCCATTTTCCTTTTCCCTTTTTCAGCGCTGCTTTTCTGCTTACCTCTTCAGTAAGACCCACCTCGAATCTACCTGTTCCACCAGCCCTCTGACTCAGTGAGGTTGAAATTAATGATTCCTTCCACAAAGGTACCACAGGAGTGTTAGTCATATTGTAAACTTCATTTCCAGCATTTCCAGTATTCTCCACATCACACCCTTCATTTCCTGCCTGAAAGCTTCTCAAATAGTGGGCAAGTTCCTTAATCTGTATTAGTGATAACTTGTCAAATAGAAGACCCTCAGTAACATTGTTGAATATAGGGGTAAAAGGTAGGTTAATCAATGGCTAAAGGGGAAAATGATTTTTAAAATTTCTAATGTAAAGAAATAAGACCTGGATTGAGAAGAATCTCTAGCTGCTATGAAAAGTCTGGAGCATTTATGTATGTTCAGAATTGTTGTCTGATTCCCAGTGCAGATGTGGCCCCTTTGGGCTGTTAAGTTCTGTGGAAACTTAAGCCTATTACTAAAAAAAAAAAAAGAAAAAGGTAGATTATAGGGTGAAAATTAATTTTAAACACTCCTCCTGATGTGAAATAATTTCTATCCCATTAAGAACATTCCATTTAATAAAAACTGGAGAGGCAGGAATGTTTGCAAGATCCTTCTTACAATGTACTTGGAAGTATTAAGGTATAATAGTAGTGCTTTACAGTGATACAGACAATGGCATTAGCGCTTTGTGCCTTTCAATGCTTATGTGAATTGTAAACATTATATTCCAAGAAGATGCTTTGTGTCTCACTCTATCTTGACTCACCATTGCTGTCACCTTGGTGTGTCATTTTGATACTTGTTGTGTCATTTTGATACTTGTCCAAGACTACTGAGAGAACACTGTAATAACCAAGCCCTGAACACAATTACATTAGACTCCAAAGAAACCAGGGTAAACGTCTTTAAAACTGAAAATCCAATCAGTTGCATTTGTACATTGCTAGTGTTCAAGACAATTTCAAACTGAAGGATGACCTGAAGGAAAGCAAGAAGACTCTATACTAGACATTTTAATAAAGTTTTAAAACACCCCCAAGCCCCAAAACCCACTTAGAGGAATCTTTTCTCCATTACCTCCATGCCTAGAATAACTGGAGGCGGGTGTTAGTGAATCGCGGACCTGATCTGAAGTATTGCTCGCTGTAGAAAAGCTGACACACAGCCAACATCACACTCAACCATGAGAAGCTGAAAGAGCGTTCCCTCTCACATCAGGAACAAGGCAAGGTGCCCACTCTCGTCACTTTTATTCAACGCAGTTTTAGAAGCAATCAGAGAAGAAAAGGAAATAAAAGGAATCCAAATTAGAAAGGAAGAGTAAAACTATCGCTGTTTGCAGATGATATAATTCTATACATAGAAAATCCTAAAGGCATCACCAGAAAAATATGAGAGCTCATCGATGAATCTGGTAAAGTTGAGGGATACAAAGTTAATATACAAAAAATCTGTTGCATTTCTACACACTAACAACTGTATACCAAAAACCATAAGACACTGAGGAAAGAAATTGAGAACAATGCAGAAGGAAAGATACACCATCTTTTGGGATTGGAAGAATTGATACTGCTAAAATGGCCCCACTACCAAAAGCAATCTACAGATTTGATGCAATCCTTATCACATTACTGCCAGCATTTTTCACAGAACTGGAACAAAAAATTTCTTTAATTTGTTTGGAAACACAAAAGACTCCAAAGAGCCAAAACAGTGTTGAGAAAGAAGAGAGCTGAGAAAATCACACTCTCTGACTTCAGACTATACTACAAAGATATAAGAATCAAAACAGTCTGGTACTGGCACAAAAACAGACATACAGATCAATGGAACAGGATAAAAAGCCGAGAAATAACACCACACACTTATGGTCAATTAAGCTGCAACAAACGAGGCAAGAATATACAATGGAGAAAATACAGTCTCTTCATAAAGTGGTGCTGGGAAAACTGGACAGCTGCATGTAAAAGAAAAAAAAACTAGAACATTCTCTAACATCATATACAAAAATGAAGTAAAAATTGGATTAAATACCTAAATGTAAGATTGTATATTACAAAAATATAGAGGAAGACAAAAGCAGGGCACTCTTTGACATAAATCACAGCAATATTTTTATGGATCCTTCTACTAGACTAATGGAAAGAAAACCAAAAATAAACAAATGGGACCTAATTAAATTTAAAGTTTTTGCACCATAAAGGAAACCACAAACAAAACTAAAAGGCAACATATGGACTGGGAGAAAATATTTACAAACAACGTGTCTGAAAAGGGACTAATTTCCAAAATAAACAAACAGCTTAAGCTCATACAGCTTAATATTAAAAAAGCAGACAACCCAACCAAAAAATAGGCTGAAGACCTAACCAGACATTTCTCCAAAGAAGACAACCAGATGGCAGATAGGGACATGTAAAGATCTTAACATCGCTAATTATTAAAGAAATGTAAATCAAAACATCAAAGAAATGTATCCTCACAACAGTCAGAATGGTTGTCATCAAAAAGTCTACAGACAATAAATGGTGGAGAGGAGGTGGAGAGAAGGAAACCCTCCTACAGTGTTAGTGGGAATGTAAATTGCTGAAGTCACTATGGAAGGCAGTATGGAAGGCACTTAAAAAAACTAATAATAGACTTACCATATGATCCAATAATCCCATTCCTGGGCATACATCTGAAGAAAATTCTAATTTGAAAAGATACATGCACCCCAATATTCACAGCAGCACTATTTACAAGACATGGAAACAAACTAAATGTCCATCAACAGATGACTGGATAAAGAAGTCGTGGCATATTTATATAACGGAATACTACTCAGCCATAAAAATGAAAGAAACAATGCCATTTGCATCAACATGGATGGGTCTGGAGATCATCATACTAAGTGAGGTAAGCCAGAAAGAGAAAGAAAAACACCACATGATATCACTTATGTGTGGAATTAAAAAAAAGACAAATGAACGTACACACAAAACAGACTCAAAGACATAGAAAACAAATATATGATTGCCAGGGAGGAAAAGGGGGTGGGAAGGGATAAATTGGGAGTTTGAGACTTGCAGATACTAATATAACATAAACAACAAGTTCATACTGTATAGCACAGGGAACTATATTCAATATCTTACAGTAATTTATGATGAAAAAGAATATGAAAATGTATGTATGTTCACGTATGACTGAAGCATTATGGTGTACACCAGAAATTGACACACACTGTAAACTGACTATACTTCAATGAAAAATACATACACAAAAAAGAAAGAAAAGGATACATGCACCCCAACATTCAAAGCAGTACAATTTAAAATAGACAAGACATGGAAGCAACCTGAAAGTCTATCAACAGATGAATGGAAAAAAGAAGAGGTGGTATACAACCCCTAGAATATTACTCAGCCATAAAAAAGAATGAAATAATGCCACTTGCAGCAGCATGGGTGGACCTAGAGATTATCATACCAAGTGAAGTAAGCCAGACAAAGACAAATATCATATATCACTATATGTGGAATCTAAAAGATACAAATGAACTTATTTATAAAACAGAAACAGATTCACAGACATGGGAAACAAACTTATGGTTTACCAAAGGGGAAAGGGAAGGAAGGATAAATTTGACATTTGGTGTTAAAAGATACACACTACTATACACAAAATGGAGAAAAAGCAAGGACCTACTATATAGCACAGAGAACCATATTCAATATCTTGTAATAACCTATAGTGGAAAAGAATCTGAAAAAGAATAGATACTTATGTGTATAACTGAATCACTTACCATACACTTGAAACACTATAAATCAACTATACTTCAATAAAAAATAAAAATTTAAAAAATGCAAGAAAAAGAACATACATAGAGATAACAAAGCTTAAAAAGTCATGGTGTGTGGGAATAGAAGAATAAGGGAAAGGCATATTTGAAATACAGTCTTCCTGTTACTTAACATAATTAATCTCATGAGAAAAAGCATTATTATTCTATACTTTACACAAAGAAACTAAGGCTCCAATATGACTAACCTGTCCAAAATGACACTGATAGTAAGTGGTAGGTTGTACAATAGGCGGAGAGATGGAAGTGCCACTAGAAGAACGCCTGAGAAGAGCAGAAGAGAATGAACGATATGTAGCAGCCACCTTATTAAGTGCTTTATTCTACAGGCAACAGGGAAAAATGGAAAATTTGAGGACTTTAGCAACAGTAAAGGGTTGCCATTTTCATTTGATTCAGCTCTGTCATTTGGGGAAAAGAGGGGAACACTTCCTAACTCATTCCATAAAAGCCAGCTTTACCTTACTAGCAAAAACAAAGTTATTACAAGAAAGGAAAACTACAGGCCAGTATCTCTCATGAACATAGAGGCAAAATTCCTCAACAAAATATTAGCAAATCAAGTCCAAGAATATTTAAGAAGAATTATACACTGTGACCAAGTAGAACTTACCCTAGGTATGCAAGACTGGTTCAATGCTTGATTGTAAATAAATGTGATTCACTACCGCAATATAACAAAAAAGAAATAAATCATATCAATTGGTGCAGAAAAATCAGTTGATGAAATCCAACATCCAGTCATGACAAAACCTCTTAGAAAACTAGGAAAACAGGAGCATTTCCTCAATTTGATACAGAATTATCATGGACCAAATGCTCTAATCAAAAGACATAGGGTGGCAGATTGAACAATAAAAGAAGAACCTACAATATGCTCCCTATGGGAGACCCACTTTAAGGAGAAAGACACATACAGATTGAAAGTGAGAGGATGGAAAAAGGTATTTCATGGAAATGGAAATGGCAAGAAAGGAGGGGTAGCAATACTCATATACAATAACAGAAACCTTTTGTCACAAAATGTTAATGCCATCACTTTCATTCTCTTGTTCACCTTCATTCGTTTCAGCACTGTGTCCTGCTGATTCTTCTGTACTTCAGAATCCTGTTTCAAGACACAGGAAGTTGGGTACCTGGAGACTTTGTATAGAATAGCAATAATAGACTTGCGAGCTGTAATATTTCAGATTAGATATCAGCTCTCAGCATGTTCTAGCTGTATTTACTTAATATATCTGTGCCTCTGTTTCTCATCTGGAAAATGGTGGTTCTACTTACTCCTCCTTCCTCCGTAGGGTTGCCCTGAGGATGCACTAAATTAATACATGTCAATCACTAGAACAGAAACTGGCACATATGTGTTAAGTAAGTGCTAACTCCTTAATCAGTCCATTCACTCGACAAAAATGGGCCCCCAGCAAAGAAGGGTTACGAATCAGATACAATAAGAGCTCAAAGAGGAGAATGTTCAATTCAACTTGGGTCTGGTAAAGGGTACTTAGAATCTGTATAAGCAAACGGAATAAAAATTGCCATCTCAGCTCACTTTGTCAAACCAGGGTAGGCTTATATAAAAGGAAAAGGAAAATTCTTCAGGTCTAGTTTAATTTCTTAGTCCTCAAACCTATAAAGTTAATGTTGACAGAGTCTATATCACAATGTCAATGTTAATGTCTTCTGATCAGAACTAATCTTCCAAAGGGGTTCTTCAGTGTTTCCAGACACCTACAGATTTCTGCCTGGGGAGAAACTGACAAAGCTTTTCAAACTTGACCTCAGCCTGCAGAAAAGCTTCTGCAAGCACTGAACAGGTTCCACAGCCTCTCCCTCCAAACTCCTCTTCCAGAGAAGCACCTTCACCAAAAGAAAAGCATCCACAATGGTAACTCTATGGCTTCTGTTCCAAGTTTATTAGTATGTCCCAAAACAGCCACAGAGTAGGCCATGCCAAGTAGCTGAGCCTTGACAAATGGTTTCCTTTTCTTCTGAAAAAGGACAGAAAGCAACACTTCACTTAGTATACTATTTCCCTGATGCTAAATGTTTTCTCAAGTAAGAGGAAGGAAAACTTGGAAAAGTTGTGTGCGCGCACATTCGCACGCGTGTGTGTGTGTGTGTGTGTGTGTACATGTATGTACGGAGGTTGCGGGAGGAGACTAAGTAGAGTGCTAACAAAAAATGTTACATAGGAGGATGAAAGCAGGAATTTTCTGACTTTGATAACAGATTCAATAGTCATGACAGAATCCATGTACTGACAAAATTTTGTCCCCAGTGACACAGCATCTGGCTATTCACGTAAATCCAGGATGTTAATCCCATGTTCTTAAGTAAAAAAATGAACATTACAAAAATTTTCTGGACACCAAGTTTCTACAAAGAATAACAGCCTTTAAATATCTGACAAATAAGGTAGGGAGTGTGTAGGTTTAATATTTCCCCCCAAGTATATCCAATTAAATTAACTGGCTTCTGTTAATGTGAAGTATTTTTCATGTTTAAAATCTTTTCATGAATAAAAATTTTCAATAATTTTCAATTGAACAATAACTGAGCAAAGACACAGTGGTTCAAAAAATTACTGAAAAACAATTAAGATAACAGTACAACAGCCTGACAACAGACTGTGGCCTGAATTCCCTTACTGAAGAAATAGAAATTCACAGGAGTTCCTGCATATTTATTACCTAGTTCTTGAAACAACACTTGATTACATTAAACCAAGAAGAGGAAAAGCGAATTAAAACTGTATAAGCTAGATCTGCAAACTTAATTTTAATAAAAGTTGCAGCTTTGTTGATTCTGTGAAGTATACAGTTTTATAACTGAAGTACGCAATGATCACACAATTAGACAATTAAACAGAACTTAACTCATCATTCCAATTTTAAGTTAACGACTATCATATACAATGTACAGCTTATATAATTCCACAAAGATTGAAGACACGAGGAAAGGATAAGAGTGGAAAAATAATAGAAGAGGGGGCAGTTACACTGTGTGAGCAGTGAAGGAAGTCGTTTGTTTCTAAAGCGAGGGAGGCAAGATCACAGCAGACAGCTAAATTACACAATACTCCAAGTGTGTATTCAAGCATCTGAAAAAAGTAGGTTCAACAGCATAGATGTAAAATTGCTCTCCGAAAGCTTTTAGCTATTATTTGATGAGTCAAATATTCATCACATTGAAATAGATGTTTTAACTTAACAATCAAAATGTGGTTGACCTCAAATGATAAACTACATTTCCTTCTCTGACTTTACTATCATTTTGTGATTAGAATAAGAAAAGAAGAACAGTATTAAGAAACAGAATGAAGGTTAAGGCAGGGTTCATATAATTTACATATATACAAGTTCTTTCTACTTCAAGACTTCTAACTTAACAACCTTCATCCATACTAACTCAGTAAGATTCCACAGCAATGGCATTTCAGAGGGGAGGGTATAGCTCAAGTGACAGAGCACATGCTTAGCATGAACGAGGTCCTGGGTTCAATCCCCAGCACTTCCTCTAAAAATAAATAATAAAACCTAGTTTCCCCTCTGCCAAAAAATAATAATAATACAATAATAAATAAATTAATTAAAAAAAGAAATGGCATTTCAACTCTACCATTAACAGAGCATATTAGTGGTTTTGAGGTGTAATCTTAGAACTGTACATCATGATATTTACTTCTGTAGCCTGTTTTTTGAACTTGTCTGTAAAATTGAGAGTTTCTCCTTAATTAACCTTACTGATGAAGTTTCTTATGTTGAATCCTGTCAAGTCAAACAGTGTAAAAGAATGAGAGTCTAAAATGCTGGTGAAAAGACAAAAGATATGAGGGACACAAAAGTGGAATTTTAAATGCTGAGGAAACACTAAATCATTCTTTTAAATTTATTAAATTGAAACCTTAGAATGGTTTTGAGAGATCACAAATCACTCAACACATGACAAGTGTAACTGTAATTAATAGGAGATGAGAAATAATTGGTATAGTGACAAACTCTTGCTGGCTAAGCGTTCATCACGAACCTGGCATAATCCCTAGTCTAATGTTAACTGGGAAGATAGGAGTTTGTTGGAGAAAACAAAAGCTAAAAAGAGTTAAGGTGCTGATAAAGTGTTTATTTCAATCCATGAATGATTGTGTATATTTAAGTCCTATTCAAATTGCCAGGACATCAAACTGAAGAACAAGGTAGTGATGACATGTCATAGCTACTAAGATTTTCCCCATTAATTGCTTGGGAAAACTGTCAAGATAATGTTACCTTTTATAGTATATTTTCTGTGGACATAAAACTGGTCTGTTTTTCAAAAATTATTGATTCACATATACACACATTCATACATACATCACACACTATTTTATACATATTATATTAAACAATTATGCCCAGTTTTGAAGTTTTGAAGGATGAGTTTATATTTCTATTGAAAACATATTCAGGGACTAAAAGCATAAGCCTCTTTCACTCATTTTATATTCTCAAATTTACTAATTTATGAAGATCCTTTTGGAATTCATTCTATTCCAAAATAGAAATTGATTTTTTAAAATTGTTTGTATTTTTTTTTGTTGTTTTTCTTGGGAGATGAAGGTAATTAAGTTTATTTTTTAATTAGTTTTTTTAATAGAGGTTCTGGGGATTGAACCCAGAACCTCATGCATACTAAGCATGCACTCTACCACTGAGCTATACCATCCCTCCCCTGCAAAATAGAAATTTCTGTTGTTTCCCAAATGTCTGTGTTCTGTCTCTTTAATTACATTATTCAAGTTCTTCACAGGAAATGACTATGTTTCTATCTATAACATCTAGTTTAAACAAATACGTATACAAATGAACTTACATATAAAATAGAAACAGACTCCCAGACATAGAATACAGACTTGTGGTTGCCAGGGGTGAGGGGGGTGGGAAGGGATAAACTGAGAGTTCGAGATTTGCAGATACTGACTGGTATATATAAAATAGATAAACAAGTTGATGCTGTATAGCACAGGGAACTATACTCAATACCTTGTAGTAGCTCACAGTGAAAAAGAATAGGAAAATTAATATATGCACGTCCATGTATGACCGAAGCATTGTGCTGTACACCAGAAACTGACACAACACTGTAAACTGACTAGACCCGAATCCAAAAAAAAAAAAAGAATATAAACAAATACTTATAGAATGAAGACTTAAACTAAAAACTTTGGTAATTATAAGGCAGCATAAACCAAGATACTCTATATCAACACTTTGCATGGCATTCACCTTCATGTTATATTCTCATTCATTTTCTTCCTGAAGAAGAGACTGTCAACACAAGCCATTGGTGCGTCTATATATAACTAAAATTATAAGACAGTTAATTGGGAGAATCTTTTATGGTTTCACTTATTTTTTTTAAAAAATTCAGTATCCATTTTCTTCAGTTCTAATATATTTTCTGAGAATGTACATAAAGTATCAGTCTATGTAATAAGAAGTCCCACTTCAGTGAAAAACAAATGAATATGAATATATACAGGTACACGTTGCTTAAAGCTATCAAATTGCCTAGTGATAATAAAATACCACTTTTACATTATGCTTCACACTCATACAAAACAATTAACAATAACCTTTAAAATAAAAGGCTAAAAATTTAGCTTCAAAGCAAGCAGTATATTGACACGCAGAAAAAGAGTTCAGTTTCATTTGGGGCTGCAGTCTGAGACCAGCAATATAGAATTTTGGATCACTACTTTTAACGCTAACATGCTTCAAATGTACACCTTGCACACACATGCACGCACATACTCTCATTCTTATTCTTTCCACTCTCCTCTCCATAAAGACATATAGTCAATATGAAAGATACAGAGCACATGGTAAATAGGAGTCAATAAAAACTGGTTGGGAAATCGTGTAAAAGACATAAAAATCATGAAAATACTTACTTCATCAGCCACCATACACCTGAAAAAAAAAAAACAACCAAATTAATGTCTTAATTACCAAAGTCAAGTATTTTAAAAGTTCTGCCACAAAATAGTTCAGAAATGTTCAAGTCCTATGCCAGAGACAGGGACGCCAAATGGTGCAAGAATTCCTCCTTTTCTCATGATACAACATGCCCTGCTCAGGGGAGAGGGACCACTGTGGCACGACAGTTAACGGAAGAATTTCTGACTGCCAGCATAGCTTCCTAGTCCGGTGAGCAGGAGCCCCGCCTCACGCAGAGCACCTCCCCACTTAGCTCTTCCCTGAAGCCAGATCTCGTGAGATTTGTCCATTTCCTCCTGAGACTAAGCCCACTATTCAGACTAGGTGAACCTGTTGGCACTCAGCTAAGTGAAAGCATTTCTTACAGCTTGTGTGGCTTCCCTACTGCAATGAGCCACGTCCCAGCCTCTCACAGGGCACCTGGCAACTTACCCTCTTCAGTGGAGCCAAAACTCTACTGAAAGATTTGTCGGTTCACTCACCACCCTATGTTCCCTGTTCAGGAGAGAGTAATCCCGTTTACATGGCTCTGAATGAAAGCATTTTTTCACACTAAGGCTTTCCTTTCTGATGAGCAGTAACCCAGATTCCTACAGGGCACCTCAACACTAATCCTTCTCAGGTGGAGCCAGATAGCACGAGATACGCCTTTTTCTCGTGAGACACAGGCCGCTCCCTCTGGAGGAAGTGATTCCCCTTACTGGAAATCAATTCCCATGTTTTTGGAAGATAAAAACTGTCTCCATTTCGTGATGGTGTCCTTCAACACTCTGGAGACTAGGTCCACAAACTATCTCTAAGGTTCTCTAATCTTCTCAGACGAGCATGAATCCAGCCTCCCTCAGCCTCAGAAGCCCGTCCTCTCCCCAAAGTCCGAGGAATATCAGGAGGTTTCTCCCTTTTCTCGTCAGACTGTGTCCCCAAATCCAAAGAGAGGAATTCCTATTGCTCTCCTGTTAGCAAAAGCCTTTTTTTTTTAATCCTCTCTATGGCTTCCCTTCTCCAGGGAGTAGTTGCCCGCCCTCTCTCTCTGCACCTCACTTCTTATACTTTTCATCGCAGCCAAATCTTGCAAGATTTCTCCCTTTCACACGAGATTAAGTCCCCTGCTCAAGGGAGACGAATCCCGTAGGCAAGCCAGGTAATGAAGGCATTTTTTACAGCCTGTATGTTTTCCCATCTCCACGGAGCAGTAGCCCGGCCTCTCTCACGGCACCTCACACCTTATCCTCTTCACTGGAGCCAAATCTTGTGAGATTTGTCCCTTTTCTCTTGGGATTAACTCCCCTCTTCATGGCAGAGGAATCCCACTGGCAAGCCTGGTAATAAAAGCAATTTTCTCTGTATGGCTTCCCTTCTCTGGCCAGCAGAAGCCCAGCCTCTCTCAGGCCATCTCACACATAATCCTCTTCAGCTGGTGCCAAGTTTCGAGAGATGCTGGTTCCTCCACGAGACTCAGGACCCTCAGTCTGTACAAAGTCATTCTCCCTCACTGGAAATCAATTCTTATCATGTCGGAAGGGAAGAAATGGCTCCATCGTCCCATGGTGTCCTTCATCTCTCTGGACACCTGGTCCACACACTACATTTAAAATTCTGTGAAATTCTCAGACGAGCGTGGATACAATTTCCATTGGCTCCAAAAGCCCATCTTCTGCCAAAAGCCCCAGGAATATCAGGAGATGTGGCCCTTTTCTTGCGGGACCAAGTGCCCAACTCAAAAAAGAGGCATTCCTATTGCTCTCCTGTTCATAAAGCATTTTTTACTCTCTGTATGGCTTCCCTTCTCCACTGAGCAGGAGCCTGGCCTCTCTCATGGCACCTCGCCCCTTATTCTTTTCAGTGGAGCCAAATCTCACTAGATTTCTCCCTTTTCTCGTGGGATTAAGTACCTGCTCAAGGGCGAGGAATCCTGTATAAAGCTGGCTAACAAAAGCATTTTTTAATGCCTGTATTTCTTCCCTTCTCCACCAAGCAGTAACCTGGCCTCCTTAATGGCACTTCACGTTATCCTATTCAGGAGAGCCAAATTTCGTGAGATTTCTCCCTTTTCTTGTGGACTAACTCCCCTCTTCATGGGAGAGGAATCCCGTTTGCAAGCCTGTAATTAAAGCATTCTTCTCTGACTGTATGGCTTCCCTTCTCTGGCCAGTTGTAACCCAGCCTCTCTCAGGCCATCTCACACTTAATCCTCTTCAGCTGGAGCCACATTGCATGAGATATGCCTGTTCTTACATGAGACTCAGGCCGGCTCTTCTGTACAAAGTCATTATCCCTCACTGGAAACCAATTCTAATCTTGTTGGAAGGGAAGAAATGGCTTCATCTTCTGATGGTGTCCTTCATCTCTCTGGAGACTAGGTCCACACACTACCTTTAAGACTCTGTGAAATTCTCAGATGAGCATGAATACAGCTTCCATTGGCTCCAAAAGCCCAAGGAATATCACGAGATTTGTCCCTTTTCTCATGAGACTAAGTCCCCACCTCAAAAGGGAGGAATTCCAATTCTGCTCCTGTTAATAAAAGAATTTTTACTCTCTGTGTGGCTTCCCTGCTCCACTGAGCAGTAGCCCAGACTCTCCAATGACACCTTACACATTACCCACTTCACTGGAACCAAATCTCAGGAGCTTTGACTCCTTATCTTTTGAGGCTAAGTCCCTTTGTCAGGAAAGTCGAATCACACTGGCATGAGTATTATGAAAACATTTATAATGGTCTATGTTGTTTGCCCTCCCCGTCAGGCAGTGCTCCAGCCTCTCTCATGGCACCTCACCCTTATCCTCTTCAAGAAGCCAAATCTTACGAGATCTTACCCTTTAACTGAGGCTATGTCCTCTGTTCAGGGGAGGGGGATCTCTCTGGCATGCCTGTTAAGGGGAGAATGTCTGACTGCCTGTGTAACTTCCTAGTCTGGGGAGCAGGAGCCCGGCCTCTCTCAGAGCACCTCCCCACTTACCCTCTTCAGTGAAGCCAAATTTCGTGAGATTTGTCCCTTTTCTTGCAAGACTAAGTTCACTGTTTAGATTAGTCAAATCCCGTTGCCATTCTTCATGGCGTCAGGAGTGCCCGTGACATCTGCCCCATCGGACTATCTCCATTCTCTTCACACAGGCAGAGGGTGAGGCACCTGGCCCTGCATCTCTAGTAGTAAGTTTGGCTACAGTGGTGGAGGCAGCTGCAACGGGGACAGGTGCTGCCACCTCCCCAAGTCAAACCACGTCAAATATCTCAGCTAATCTACAGCTATCTGCTGCCCACACAGAACATGCTCAAAAAATATCCAGAACTTGTCTCTGACCCAAGAAGCCCAAGAACCTCTGACCCAAATGGTCACTGAGAGTCCTTGAGCCTTTCATTACCTGCCGGTCAAAGATCCTCTTGTGTGAACGTCAACCATTCTGGTGAGGATACGCCTCCAACAACTTAGAGAAGGTGGGAAATCTTTCAAAACAAAACTAAAGGGTTTTTGTTGTTGTTGTTTTTGTTGTTTTTTTTTAGCATGTTTTGTATCGAAGTATAGTCAGTTACAATGTGTCAGTTTCTGGTGTACAGCACAATGTCCCAGCCATGCATATATATATACATATATTCGTTTTCATATTCCTTTTCATTAAAGGTTATTACAAGATATTGAACATTGTTCCCTGTGCTATACAGAAGAAATTTGTTTTTTATCTATTTTTATATATTGTGATTAACCTTTGCAAATCTCAAACTCCCAAATTTATCCCATCCTATCTCCTTTCCCCCGGTAATCATAAAATGTTTACTATGTCTATGAGTCTGTTTCTCTTTTATAGATGAGTTCATTAGTGTCCTCTTTTTCCTTTTAAAGATTCCACAGGTTGTGATATCATTTCATTATTTAAGTGAAGTTAGCAAATTCCTTAAACCCAGAGGTATCAGGCCTATATTCCTTTCTCTCCTCCTGCAGAACGGGGAGACTGGCTACATACTGGTTTCTAAGTACTGGTCATCAAACTGGGGGGCCCATTTCTAACCTCAATGTTCACACTGATTGTCCAGTACCTCGGCAACACCTCCTGTCTACATTCAACGTCTCCCCCACGTAGTGGTAAGAGGAATTCACCCTGTGTGAGAACCACTGAGGCTCATGTGGTCAGTTGTAACACACCTGTGGCCTCAGGACTCCACAGCTGCACACCCACCTGTGTGAGCCTCACAGGGCCAGCCTCCTCTCCACTGTGCCCAGGCAATAAATCTCAGGAGGACTCCCAACCTCTTTCCTCCTCTCTGCTGACCTAAGCTCAAAGTAGCCAAAGAAGGGTTCCCTCCTGCCAGGGCTGCCTTTCTCAGGACCCTAACAAAGGTGCTCACCCACCATCCTCTCCTGGCCTGTTTTCCAGCCAGCCAAGCTCAACTCAGCTTTGGGTGATGTGTGTGGCCCTCTGGGTATGTTGGGTCCCTTCTCTGGGTTGTGTGAGTATAATAAATTCTTAATTTCCATACTTCTCCAAGTGTGACTCCCATGTCTGTGTAGAAGTTATCCCAAAAGGACCCCAACTAAGGGGATTAGCCCTGCTTACACAACAATCAGTGTACTGGACTGTTCTGGATTTTTCTCTGATTTTGCCTTTCCTAGCCAAGGCCCTTGCACAGCTAAGGGGCCAGGAAAGCAGTAAAAAGCATCCACATGCTAATTTTGATATTTCAAAAAGCCCCAACAGGAATCAGACCTTTACCACCAACGCTGCTGACTAAGGTCTTAAGTCTTCCTTTTGAAACCCTGTTTCAAAACTCGGTTTCGTCAGCTCTGGGCGACGAAGCTCACCTCACTGTGCTGCTGCCCATGGCTCAGGATTCACTATAAAAATGGAAAACTATTAACTGATACATTTTTCAAAGCATAATAGTGTAACAGAATAATAAAAAAAAGACTCACCTGACAGCCTGGGTGAGATCCAAGCATCCTGAAATCCAGTTCCCCTGCTGCGTGGGGATGCAGAGCCGGCTGGAGGGAGTGCATTTGCACGACAGTGTATTAGTTCAGACAGGGTGTTACTTTTCTCAGGCTGCGTAACAAAACACCCCAGAATGGGGTCTGAACCGACAGATGTTTATTCCTTCTCAGTTCTGGAGGCTGGAATTTGAAGGGCAGGGTGGCTTCTCCTGAGGCCACTCTCCTTGACTTTTAGACAGCCGCCCTTTCCCCGGTCCTCACGTGATCTTCCCTCTGTATGTCACCTCTTCCTATAATGACACCAGTTGTATTGGATTAGGACCCACCCTGATAACCTCATTTTACACTGATCACCTCATTGAAGGCCCTCTGTTCACAGTCACACTCTGAGGTGCTGGTGGTTAGGGCTTCAACCTTTGCATTTTGAGGGGACACAGTTCAGCCCATGACAGATGGCATTTGCCACTTTGATGGAGTTGGCCCTTAAAGATAGCAAACTGGTCACTGACACAGTGATATGTTTGAATCCTCAAAACAGAGAATAAAATAAACCCCACCCATGACTCTTGGGGATCCAGGAGGTGTGTGGGGTCACGCTGCAGGCCTCTCCCCAGAGTCCGGAGCCAGCACCTTCTGTGACGGCCCCAGCATAGTCAGAGCACATGGACCATGCAGAGAAAGACTCGGGGGTCTGCTGGGAGCCCGAACTGAGTGCTTGTCTGCAGAGAGATCATGAGTCCCTATGGACTAAGTTGTGTTTTTGATTTCAAAGAGCTCTTCTCTTTCTAAATGGTTTCGAATGAAAATGGATGTAACAGAGCATCTTTTCAATTTAAATTTGACTCTGTTGTTTCCTTCACCACCTTGTTCCAAACAGCTGTTTGGCCTGGAGCCATCATCCCTCAGGACCTTGCCTTCTGGGGGAACAGGAAGCACCCCGAATCAGGCAGCAGGAGCGGAGGCCCACTTGCACTGAAGGCCAGCTCTGTCTGTGGGACAGCCCCCAGACACCCCGCGCCCAATGCTCACACCGGGGCCTCAGGCAATGCTGGTCCCCGTAGCCTTTGGCACTGGGGCAGCTCCCTGCATTCCCAGCCAGCCTGTGGCAATGCCTTTTCCTTCATCGCTAACCCCATCCTTTGACTTTCTTCCCAAGCCTCACTGGGATCATGTGAAGTGCTGCCTGCGAGGGCTTGTAAATCAGCAGAGGACAGAAGCACACACAGCCCTCATTCAGCTGTCTCCACCTCCTGTGGTATCTCTGGGAAGCTGTGAGGTACCCAGAGCAGAAATCCCCAAATATTAGTTCACGGACAGGCCAAAGTCACCCACCGCACAAGGGGCTCTGCTCCATTGACAGGCCACCTGTCCCTCCTCTGGGGCAGTGAAGGCTTGACAGCGTAACTGTGGGACTAAAAGCACAGCTTCCAAGAGCAACTTTCAAAAGCTGATAGTGGCGGTGGGGGGGGGGGATGGGGTGGGCGGGGAGGGTGTATAGCTCAGGGGCAGAGCACTTGCTTGAGGTCCTGGGTTCAATCCCCAGTACCTGCATTAAAATAAATAAATACACCTAATTACTCCCCTTCAAAAAAAATTTTTTTTAAGCTGATAAAGGGTGCACAGTCTCCCAGCGCTGTACCCAAATCCATCCCCACACACAGGGCTCTGGCCGCAGTTCTCCCAGCTGTGACGTGGAGATCATCAACACACCCACTTCCCTTCTCCATCATCCTCCCTGATATCTGGTGGGAATACAGGGAGAACATGCATCTGGCCTGCTTTCAGTGGCTCTTGGAAGCCACTCACTTACCTCGGGCCCCTGGACCACTCGTGTGGAACCTGCTGTGTTCTCTGCCAACATCCAGGGAACACGGCAGGAGTCTTGTCTATTCCATTAATCAAAATATCGGGAGGTGTTTGGTGCACGCATCTCTGCCATCAGCAAGGCACAATGTAAGAGGAAACCTCGAGACAGGATGTAACCAACCAACGTTCCTCTGGAAACCAGCTGCTCAGTTCCGTTGAAAGAGAGAGCTGTGATGTTCACTCGTGTCTTAAGGAGCCTGGGAAGTGACCGTGTCACTTCACCCTCACCTGTGCAGGCAAAGGAGGGGACCTGGCCCTGACAAAACAATGCCCTTGAAAGCAACCACTGGGGCCAACAGATGTCTTTTTCTGTGTCTTTCACAGCAAGCTGCTCCCCCACCACAAGCGCAGCTGGCCTTGCTTGCTAAGTGTGGTCTTCTCCTGTTCCTTATCTTCCATCTAATGAAAGGTCCTTTCTTTTAAAGGGAATCTTCCTTCCACAATTTATCACACCTACCCACAATTCGAAGCTTTAAGTTTATTCACTTAAAGAAAAAGTGATACATGGGCTGGCACATTCCCAGTCTGTGTCCAGATGGCTCGCCTGGGAACCCCGGCTTGCGGTGGGGTGGGGCGGGGGGGAGCGGGATGGGGCTGTGCTAATGCATGTGGGAGCGTTATCAGGGAGACAGCTCCATTCCCCCACCGGAGCAGGTCCATAAACCATCAGTGTCATCTCGTGACATCTGGGATTTGTTTTCAGATACTCCAGAGAAAAGGGAAGACAGGAAGCCAGTGTGGCAAAATCTTGATAATTTCTGAATCTAGATTGGGGATGTCTTGGTTGGATCCCCCAAGGCTGACTCTGGTACAGGAATCGAGAGGTGAACAGAGGCACATGAGGGAGGCAGGAAAGGAAAGGAAGCCAAATATGGGGGGCAGGGGTTCATGAGCATCACCTGGGGCTGTTCTGAGAAACTATGGAAGTCCCAAGGGCCACCCCCTGAGGGCAAGGGCTTTGTCCACCAAGTCCTGAGCCCTAGGCAGAACCACGGGCATCTGAAGGAACTGTCTACACGGAACTCCAAAGCCTGAGGGGTGTGGGCGGGGCACCGCAGTCTCTCCTACAGCAGGAATGCATCGACCCTTGTATTATTTTCTCTAATTCTACACACGTCTGACATGTCCTCAGGTAGGAAAACAGGCCAGGCTGATCACTGGAGCAAGAGCTGTGGTGATAATTCACACTCTTCCAGGGAAGAAACTTGCTTAAATTCAAACCAGTTCGCCATGAGGACCGTGTCCCATGTTTGCTTATTTCAGAGAGCTGTCTTCTCTCACATCAGCTGGAGTTTCACCTTTCATTTGCTTTTAAAACAGAAACAAAAGTGCATGTCCCTTTCCCACCATCCCGGTGGCTGGCTGGATTGGTAGCCGTGATGCAGCCCAATCCAGCAAAAATGCAAGAGATGGGTGTCTCCTCAAGGCTGTAAAATGAGGTGGGAATTTCAAGGTGCATAAAGCCACAGTCCTTGCCCTGAATGAGCAACCTTCTAGTCGAGGAAACAAGAAATGCACAATGGAACAGTTAAGAGGACAACAACAAAAGATAACAGAAAAGTTTCAGAGTATGAGTCTAATTCAGTCACTCATTTACCTGGGAGAAAGCCCAGGCCCGGAGGTTTTCCAACCTGGTGAGGCCCAGATGATGTAGGCTGGCGTGAGGTGAGAGGGGAACGAGGCAAAGTTAGCCACCAAGGAGAGAAATTGAGTGCGTATGACTTCTCTTGTTGGGTTTGTTTCATCTTGGCCCGGGAGAAGGTTTGAGCCAGAGGACACAGGATGGCCCACAAACTGTGGAGAAAACCAAACCAGGTGAGGTGGTGACCCCAGGTCAGGGGCAGAGACCCACTGATCTCTTCCCCACCCCACTGCCTTCTTCCCCACCCCACTGCCATCCCACCTCCACCTCACCCATCTTAGAGCCGCCCCTGCTGCCATGTCTTTTGGGGACTCTCTGAGAAATCATCTTAGTCAGTTTGAAGGGTTCAAAGAATTAACTGGTGATGCCCTGGGAAGCCTGCAGTCCTGTCCTTACTGCTTCTACAGCCGTGAACAATTTGATACCATTCATTCATTCCGTCAGTCAGTCACTGTGATGGCTAATTGTCTGTGTCAGCTTGATTGGGGTGCCCAGATATTTGGTTAAACTTGATTCTGGCTGTGTCTGTGAGGGTGTTTCTGGATGAGATTAGTTTTGAATCAGTAGATTGAAGTAGACTGCCCTCCCCCATGTCGGTGGACCGCATCTAATCAGCTGAAGGCCTGACTAGACTAAAATGTGGATGAAGGGAGAGTTTGCTCTCTCTGACTGTCTTTGAGCTGGGACATCAGTCTTCTGCCTTCTAACTGGAACTAGGCCTGGAACTTAGACCATCGGTTGCCCTACTTCTCAGGCTTTAGGACTGAGACTAGAACCATACCATTGGTTCTCCTGGGTCCTCCTGTGTCTCCAGCTTGCTGCCTGCAGACCTGGGACTTAGCCTCCATAACCACATAAGACAATTCCTTATAACAGTCTCATAATAAATCACCCCAGTGGTCTTCAAGGCAGAAGTGCCGCCCCAGTGGGTCCAGACAGCTGAACACAGAACCAAAGAGGATTATTCTCAAGTCTTAAGATCTTCTCGAATCTTCCTCACTTTGTTCTGTACTTGGTTGGGACCTGTCATTGCATTTTGGAAGCACATTTGTCTGGCCTCACAAGTTCACAGCTGGAGAGGAATTTTGCTTCCAGGGTGAATTATAGCTCAAGTCTAATCCATACCTGATTGAGATGAGTCTTTAGACTTGAGAGTTGATAATGAATGAATGAAGGCTTTGGAGGTTGTTGGCATGAAATGAATATATTTTGCATGGCAGAAGAACATGAATTTTGGGGGGGCTAGGGGCAGAATACTGTAGAATGAATTGTGCCTTCCCAAAATTGCTGTTAAAACCCTAACCCGTAGTGTGTTGGTATTTGAAAATGGGTTCTTGGGGAGGTAACTGGGTTTAGATTAAGTCATAAGGACGGGACCCTCATGATGAGATTAGTGTCCTTTCAGGAAAAGACCAGAGAGTTTGCTCTGTTTCTCTTCTCTGTGAGGACACAACCATAAGGTAGTCATCTGCAAGCCAGGAAGAGAGATTCACTGGGGAACCAAATTGGCTGACACCTGGATCTTGGACTCCTAGCCTTCAGAACTGTAAGAAATAAACTTGTGGTGTTTCAACCACCCAGTCTATGGTGTTCTGTTACGGCAACCCCAGCTGACTAAGATAACCACTTACTCCCCCAGATTTCTCAGTCTCTGCAATGTAGCTAGTGCTAATGCAGGGACTCCAGATGAGCGCCCCTTCATCCAGCTGCTGTAACAAAATTTCCCTAGATCAGGTGACTTAAACAACAGACATCGATTTCGCATGTCCTGGAGGCTGAGAAGTCAAGATCACGGCACAGGCAGGCTTGGTGTCTGGTGAGAGCCCACTTCATGATTCAGAGACGGCTGTTTTCTCACTGTGTTCTCACATGGTGCAAGGCTCTGGGGGCCTCTTTAGAATGACACTGATCCCATTTCTGGGGCCTCCACCCTCATGAGCTACTCATCTCCTCAGGCCCCACCCCCTAACACCATCTCACTGGGTGTTAGGTTTTTTGTTTTTTTTTTTTTGTTTTTTTTACATTTTTTATTGAGTTATAGTCATTTTACAATGTTGTGTCAAATTCCAGTGTAGAGCACAAATTTTCAGTTATACATGAACATACATATATTCATTGTCACATTTTTTTTTTTTGCTGTGAGCTACCACAAGATCTTGTATATATTTCCATGTACTATACAGTATAATCTTGCTTATCTATTCTATGTTTTGAAATCCCAGTCTGTCCCTTCCTAACCTCTGCCCCCTTGGCAACCACAAGTTTGTATTCTATGTCTATGAGTCTGTTTCTGTTTTGTTTGTTTCTTTGTTTGTTTTTTAGATTCCACATATGAGCGATCTCATATGGTATTTTTCTCTTTCTGGCTTACTTCACTTAAGACTGACATTCTCCAGGAACATCTTTGTTGCTGCAAATGGCATTATGTTGTCATTTTTTATGGCTGAATAGTATTCCATTGTAGAAATATACCACTTCCTCTTATTCAGTCATCTATTGGACGTTTAAGCTGTTTCCATGTCTTGGCTATTGCAAATAGTGCTGCTATGAACATTGGGGTGCAGGTGTTTTTTGAAGTAGGGGTCTTTCTGGATATATGCTCAGGAGCGGGATTCCTGGGTCATATGGTAAGTCTATTCCTAGTCTTTTGAGGAATCTCCATACTGTTTTCCACAGTGGCTGCACCAAACTGCATTCCCACCAGCAGTGTAGGAGGGGTCCTTTTTCTCCACAGCCTCTCCAGAATTTGTCATATGTGGTCTTTTGAATGATGGTCATTCTGGCTGGTGTGAGGTGATACCTTATTGTAGTTTTGATTTGCATTTCTGATAATTAGTGATATTGAGCATTTTTTCATGTGCTTATTGATCATTTGTATGTCTTCCTTGGAGAATTGCTTGTTTAGGTCTTCTGCCCATTTGTTTTTTTCTTATTAAGTCGTATGAGCTGTTTACATATTCTGGAAATCAAGCCTTTGTCAGTTTCATTTGCAAAAATTTTCCCCCATTCCATAGGTTGTTGTTTTGTTTTACTTATGGTTTCCTTTGCTGTGCAGAAGCTTGTAAGTTTAATTAGGTCCCATTTGTTTATTTCTATTGCTTGGGTAGACTGCCCTAGGAGAACATTTTTGAGATGTATGCCAGATAATGTTTTGCCTATATTTTCTTCTAGGAGGTTTATTGTATCTTGTCTTATGTTTAAGTCTTTGATCCATTTTGAGTTTATTTTTGTGTATGGTGTAAGGGAGTGTTCTAGCTTCAATGATTTACATGCTGCTGTCCAGTTTTCCCAACACCATTTGCTGAAGAGACTGTCTTTATTCCATTGTATATTCTTGCCTCCTTTGTTGAAGATTAGTTGACCAAAAATTTGTGGAGGGTGGTGGGTTTCAACATATGAATTTGGGCGGACACGAACATTCAGACTATAGCAGTGTTGCATTGCTCGACCACGTAGGACCAACACAAACCAGGGGGTGAGGGGGTGTTCCCAGCATGCATACTGCCTTATGCTGTCCTGTCTCCTAGGGGACCAAGACCCCCACCCTGTGTCTGGGGAGGCCAGTTCTTGCTCTGGTCCTGTATCTGCCTGGGAGAATCAGTTGCCTGATGAATTCTGAACAATCAAATTGTGTTTTGACTAGAGAAGGACCTGAAATTCAAATTAATCCCTAGTGAACTCTTAACCAACAAAAGCTGTTTAAAATGTAAAAATCACTCCTCATGTTTGGATCCTTTGTAGAAGTCCAGCTTTGCATAATGTATTTTGCTTGGAACAGAGGGTATGAACCACCAGCTCCCACCCATCTTCCCCTTTAAGGAAATGATTCAGAGTGGCTAGAAGGGCAAATCATTTTCCAGGCACATGCTTGATTCAGCCTGAAAGTTCTGCTTTGAGGAATGTTGACCACCAAACCTCTCTGTCTGTGCTGAGTGACTCTGTCAATTTATCTGTTAGTTAAAGCCTTTTGTTGAACCATAGTTGTCAGCTATGGCAGAATGGCAGATACATTAGGGGTTAAATTACACATTAAAATCTGAAAAACACCATCATAATTCCACTCCCAGATTGGAGAGTCATTATGTCAGAAGCTGGACTCTCAAGCAATAGCCTGGGAGAAATGTTTATGGTATATACAGCAGAAAAACATTCAATCATTTTACTCTATGAATATCACATGCTAATTCATAAGAATGAAATCTATTGCCCTACTCAAAAAATTACCCCCAACAGTCCTTCCCAAGACATCCCTACACAACTCACTGCCAATGCATGGAGGTGGACAAGACACCCCAAATCTCAGGGCCAATAGCCTCATTAGTCCTTCTGGTCCTCACTAGCCCTACAATCCCCACTCACCCCCATGATTTTCACTGACCTTCATGAACCTCACTGACCCCCATCGTCTTCAGTGACCCCATGGTTCTCACTGACCCGCATAATCCTCACTTACCCCATGATCCTCACTGACTCCCGTGATCCTCACTGATGCCCATGGTTCTCACTGACTCCCATGGTTCTCAGTAGCTCCCTTAGTCATGTACTGCAGACCTGGGCTTTATTGACCTTTTAGAATGTCACTTTGGCTGGGAACTTGGCATTTGTATAAGGCCTTTTGCCTCTAGATTCCCCACTGGAGTCAAGAATTTGACCTAGGCTTCATGAAGACACCACTCAAGATAGATTTTCAGAATGTAACTCTTGACCAGATTGCCATGTTTCCCCACAAAGTTGGGGGTGACAATGATTCAAGGAGTCTGTAAACATGTGACCAAAAGACAGTGTTACCATGAAAAAGGGCTCAACATCATTAATGATCAGGTAAGTGTAAATTAAAATCAAAATGAGACTGCAATGAATGCCCACCAGAAGAGCTAAAAATAAATGACTGACAATTTGAAATGCTGGTGAAAATATAGAGCAGTCAGAGCCCCCAAGCACTGCCGGTGGAAGTGTGATCCAGTGCAACCCCCTTAAGAAAAGGTCTGGTCTCTTCATATAAACTTAATCATAAACCTACCACATGACAGAGCAATTTCAATCCTAAATATTAACCCAAAAGATATGAAAAACATATATGCACAGAAAGGCTTCTACAGGAACATTCATAGCAGGTTTATTCATAACAGCCAAAAACAACTATATACCCATCAGTAGGAGAATATACACACAAATCATGATGTATTTGTACAATGAAATGCAAAATGGGACAACTGACATAGTTAACATGGATGACTCTCAAGAACATCATGTTGAATGAAAAAAGCCAGACACAAAGGAATATGGACTCTGTGATTCTATATCTATTAATTTCTTGAATAAGCAAAACTAATTGCGGAGGGAAAACAGTCAGTGGCAGCTTCTGGTGGGGAACGAAAAGGACAACTGGGAAGGAACATGGGGGAAGTTTGGGGTGATGTAGATGTCCTGTGGGTGAAGCTCAGATCACACAGCTGGAAGAACTTCTCAAAACTCACTGAATGGTCCACTTAAGATTTGTGCATCTCATTGTATGAAATGTTCCTCAAAAAAAGAGCTATCCATTAATATTTACATTTTAATTAATGTTGTACATGCTGAAGCACTTAGGGAGAAAGGTATTAATATCCACAACTTGCTTTGAAATACATCAAAAAATAACATGGGCTGATGAAGGAGGAGAAGAATATATGGATGGAAACTTAACAGAGGCAGGTGTGATAAAATGTTAGTGGTGGGATATAGATTGTACAGGTGTTTACTATAACCTTTTCAAATTTTCTGTCGTTTGAAAATTTTTGTAATGAAATGTTGGATGGAAGGGGACAGAAACATTTAAGGTGCCTCCTGGTTTATAGTTTCTTATCTGTAATTGACTTTCCTGTCTACACTGTCTGCCCAGGTGGCTCCAAGGGAAAAGTGGAGGATGGGATGCACACAAAGTCCTTTCAGAGTGGAAGAGGAAAGGGGATGGGATGGAGTGGGAGGCAGATGATGAGGGCAATGGGGAGTATGTCAGCCAGGGTTCAGTCACTGACACAGAAGCAGTAGGAGATCTGTATTAAGAGGTTTGTCATAAGGAAATGATTCACGTGGTTTTGGGGTCTCATTGAACAAGTATGAACTTTGTCAGGTAGATAGTGGGAAAGAACAGGAACCCTCAGGCAGAGACTGAAGCTGCTGTCAATGGTAGATTTCTTTTTCCTCAGGGAAGCCTAGGCTCTGCTCAGTGAGGTCCTTCAACTGATTGGATCAGGCCCACCAATGTCATCCAGGATAATCCCCCTTATTTAAAGACAAGTGATTGAAGACTTTAATCACATCTATAACATACCCTCACAGAAGCACCTAGATGGATGCTTGGTTGTATAACTGGGGACTGCCGCTCAGCCAAGCTGACAGAGAAAACTCCGGGAAGTCTCTGCAGAAATCTCTGAGAAGCTGTGAGTTAGAGAGCTTTTGTCTGTGTTCCCATTTAAGACTGCAGGAAATGATGACCATTCAGACACACCCGAGAAGTCTCACCCACACTTTTCCTAACGAACTGCAGAAATTCCAGTTTCTTAAACAGACTTCTAACCAACTTGGGTCAGTATTTATGTCTTCCCTGCTGGTTAGTTAATGAGTTCAAAATGAACTCAAAAACCATGGCACATGAGCCCCATCTTTTTTATGGGAATTAGTTTTATAAGATGAACCATGGGAAGACCCAGGAGCCAGGAACAGGCCAGGATCCCACAGCATCTGTGGCCACGAGCAGAGGAGAGCCAGGATGTGACCGACACTCAAAGCAGCTGAGCACAACCCAGGAAGGGGCTGTTCTAAACTACAGGTGCGTCACTCACTGAAAGTCTCAACTTTTCTTTTGCATCTTGAGAAGACAAGATCAGTTCTAGGGAAATGAGCTTCCCAGTCTTCTCTGTACACCAGACATAGCAATTAAAATGCACACAGCCACTGTCACTGAAGTAGACTCACAACAGAGGCCCAACCGCTCATTAATTAACACATGGGAAGATGTTCAAAATCATTAGTGATCTTAAAGCATAAAATTAGACCAAGGATACACCGTTTTTGCTAACCAATCTGAAAAATAAGAAGAATGCCCAACACTGTGAAGGTTTAGAGGAGCAGGCTTTGCCAAGTATAAACTGGCACAGCTCTTTCGGAGGCAATTTGGTGACAGGCATGAAGGCAGATCCATGGGAGGTCCTGCCTTCGGCTCGTGGCTGTCTGTGCAGAGGTGTGGCCATGTCATTATTTCTGGGAGCAAAATATTGACAGCATCCTAACAACTCAGCACCATGGGAATGTAGAAGGAAATGAGGGTCTATCTCTGATGGACCATCAGCAAGAAGACAAGCAGTGCTCATGATGACGATGTAAAGCCACGAGAACAATGCTGTGAAGGCATAGAACATGCAGTATCTTCTGTGATTCATGCTGCTGTGGACACAAACGTGTATGCTGATAAGACGTCTTCACGCTGCCGTGGACACAAACACATGCACGCTGATATAACGTCCTTTCTGCCATTGTCACAGGAAGAACACTCAAAGAATGTGCAAGAGAAGACTACAAGTTGTATTTGGGAGTGGGATTGTGAGTCACTGTTGTCTCTTTTCCAAATATTCTGAGAGGTGATTATTGCTTTTACAATACGGCAAAGAAATTATGAGCCTGTCTAGCTCATTACAGCTTCTTGTGGTTTCATGCCTATGGGATCCCCGAAACCAAACTTCAACTGAGGCCCATGAAATCCAAATTACTTTTTAAATTAAGTGGCAGGAAACCCTGAACACATATTTTGCCTCCATTTTGGCTAATAGGAACCAGACACCAGGCTTCAATCAAACTGTCATTGTCTAGTGGTCTGGAACCCATTTATTCCTTTGCTCACTGAGCTAAAGATATTTGACTCTGCTGCATTTTTTGTTGATTAACACCTTGGAAACCTTAGTAATTGCCTGAGATATGCTCTTTCTATGTAATAAAAATGAACGTGCAAACATTAACATGGGAATGCAAGAAATGTCTCATTTTTTTCAAAATTAAATGAGATCTGCGTCGAAATCCCTATCCCACACAGCTGGTAGAAAATTCAATCTCTGTCTTTATGGGAACCTCCTCCCAGCTCTCCAGGGGGCCACATGGTGGTCCTGGGAGCCTAATACCAAGCAGATTATTCTGAAAGGTCTTCTGTGTTTTGGTTGACAAGGCTCACTGCTTGTGTGGGTGCACAGCCATTTCCCACAAAGCTCTGTAAGGGCTTTGGGCCTGCCCACCACAGCTTCTCATCATAGCCCCTGGGATTCCCTGGGCTGGGAAATGTTTCTTCCTGCAGGGTTAGAGCTTCCTCTTTGTCCCGAGAGCCTGTCCCTCTGTGCCTACAGCCTCCTTCCTGGAAGATCCATGTCCCAAAGTCTAGTCTGGTTTTAAAACACATACACACACACACACACACACACACACACACACACACACACACACACACACACACACACCAAGAAAGTGGAACAGCTGTACAATTCATTTCTATCCTGAGGATGGCCCTGAGGCAAGGCCTTTGAGGGGATGGAAGAAGAAAATTATGAAGCCAAAGCAAAAATTGTACTTTAATAAATTATCCAGTGATGCTAGTAGTTATTTTTTTCTCATTAACACTGCAAACTTGCTCCTGACGCAATGTATTAAACTCTGGTTAATACTAGTAAACCGAGCGGTTACCAGTGTTGGTATATTAACCTTGGAAAAGTGAGTTAATCCCTCTAGGTCTCAGTTTCTCATCATAAAATAGAGCTAAATCAGAGTTCACCTCAGAAGAATGACGAGGAGAACTGCTGGAAACAATTGCGGGGAAACTACAGTGTCCAGCACTCAATGCAGGATGTGATTAATAACCTTGGAAGAGAGCCCCTGGGTTCAGCACGAAGCGGCAAGTCCCACAGCAGGCCCGCCAACTCTCAGTCTAGCAAAGGAAGCTCTGAGGGTGGGATGTTTCTTGTTTAAAAGCATCCAAAGAGCTAACAAGCAGTTCATGGAAGAAATGTAAAGGGATGACAGTGATCAGAGAAGGTAAATTAAAGCAACAGGGTCACTTTTCTCTGCTGAGATTAGCAGGAATGTGGAAGACTGGTAGTACTCAGGGCTAACAAGGATGAGGAGAAAGGCGGGAGAGGAAATTCAGAGCCCCTGTGGGAGGGCAATTTGGCAGTAATCTGACTCCAGGAATGCATCGTTCAGAAATACCTCCACAGGTTCTCAAGGCTACGGACATGAAGGCAAAAGTACAGAGACCATTTAGATGTCCATTCACCAGGGATCTTAATAAATCATGGTTCAGCCACCCTGTGTGATGTCACACAAATCTAAATAAAACGAATGAGAGAAACACACACTCCAGGCTTATTCCATTTTTTTTGCTCACAGACTGACTCATTTCCAGGTTAAAACAGCATCCTCTCTGTGAAGGTTAAGTGTGAGTCAACCTGACTGGGTCTCAGGTGGCCTAGATATTTGGTCATTTCTGGCTATGTCTGTGAGGGTCTTTTGGGATGCGATTAGCGTTTAAGTTGAAAGACTAAATCAGATTGCCTTTCCTGACTTGGGTGGGCCACGTCCAATCAGTTGAAGACCCAAGTTGAACAAAAAGACCAATCCTTCCCAGAGTAAGAAGGGATTCTCCAGCAGACTGCCTTCTGACTTCATGTGCACCACTGGCTCTTCTGAGTCTCCAGCCTGCCAGCTCTCACTGCAGATGTGGACCTGCCAATCTCCGTAATTACATGAACCAATTCCTTATAACAAATAAACATATATTTTAAATATATATATGTACATAACTTCATAAGCCAATTACTTTTAATAAATGTTTGTGTGTGCATCCCATTGGCTCTGTCTCAAGAACACTGACCAATACACACCCCTTTGCTGTGACTAAAGCACAGAGAAGCTACCACTTTGAATCAACTCGCACTGTTGACATCCTGCCACATCCATGAAATGGAACCAAGAGAAATAAATACTTCACACAAAACACTTCTTTTTCAATGGAGGACATTGGGAGCTGGCCAGAAATGGTTCTTTAATTTGTGGGCTCTGTTTCTGTCATTTAAATCCCTGATTTTTGGGAAAAGTTAAGTCTCCAAAGCACATGATAAAAGAGTTCATGATCACCAGGTATGAGAAGTGACTCCAAGATCACTAACAAACATGTGCCTTCTCTGAAAAAAGACAAAACAAAAACAAAAACAAAAACAAAACAGCAGTTAAGTATATGGAAATGTAACTCTGCTTCATTATGCTCGCTCATAACAAGAAGAATGCGTTATTTGGTCTTTTGGGGTTAGCAAAGGAGACTGATTTTTTAATTAATGTTAAGCACACACTGAAGAGGAAACCAAAGGAGCAACTGCTTCAGTGAGGATGTTTCTGGATTAGCTCAGCAACCCCCTGGGGTCCAGATACCAACAGGCCTCTGTGATCTTGCAATAGACAAGAACAAATCTGACTCTATAATTAGATCGTATCCTTTGGCTTTAACCACTGTTCCCTTTTTTTCTAGGCTTAGTCTTGCTACCTCTGCACTCACGTAAAGATAACAAAGTTGCAGAATAGAGAGTAACATTTGTTTTGTTGGAGGTTTTGAGGAGCACCATGACCTGGCCCACTCTGACAGCTGCAGGAACAAAGAATTCCTACACCAAGAAGTTTGCTACAGCCAATCACACCCCCTCCCATTTGTTTTTTGTTTTTTGTTTTTGTATAAAAGGAGCCTGTATTCTGACTGGAACAGGATGGTTCTCCAAGACATGAGCCTGCCATCCTGTCATTCTGCCGGCTTCCTGAATAAAGTAGCTATTCCTTGCCCCAACACCTCGTCTCCTGATTTACTGGCTTGTCATGCAGCGAGCAGAATGAGTTTGGACTTGGTAACACTATTAATGTGGTGAGTGGCTACACTGTGATGATGCAGACGTGATTCTCTTGTGTGTGCCTCTTGGTGGGCAGGAGCACCCAGGTCGAAGAATTTCCTGAAACTTCTGATGTGCAGCCTTCCAGACAAACTGTGAACAAACTTTCCTTGCAGGCTCCAAGGACCTGTTCACTTTTCTACCTGAGATTCCTCTACAACCTGATCAGTGTTAACCTGGATGTTGAAGAGTGGTGTTTTGGGGACAATGTTTTTTTCTGGAAAAGTATAAAGGAATACAAGAATTTTTTTGAGTTAAAGGAATGGATTTCTTTCCTGAAAAGCTCTCATCATTTCTATGAGCTGCTATTAGTTGGCACATATGATACTAGAACTTTGGGTTTATATTGAGCACCTGGCACTTCAGGTCACCGTGAGTGGCCACTGTTAATGGAGAGAATCAGTAATACACAAGAAGCCAGAGTGTTGGCTTAATCTGGGCATTTGTGCTGTTATTTGCTTCCCAGGTTTATGCCAGTTTCTGCACTGTCACTGGCTGGCCGACCTCAGGGGGTGGTTGAAAATCCACTCGAGAAGGGGAACGTGCTCACGTGCCTATTACACAGGGCCTGGCACCTAGGAGTACCCGCCACACGCTGGGTAATACGGTGTCTACTTCTGGTATTTTCAGTCTCTTTTGGTTACCCCTTAGTTCAAAAAGATAAACTGCATTCCTACAGAATCATCAGATAAAAAGCCTTCCCCACATCTGGTACTTCACCTTGCCATCACTGAGGACATGCCTGTCTCTTAAAAGCACGGTGCTACAGTGTTTTCTTTTGATTCAAGCCATTTTCTTGATTGACCCTATTTGATGTCATCACTGTTTCACTGTTGAAAGTAAATTAACACGTATTCCAGGAGCATAATTACATCTACAGAGAAGAGCAATTCATCAGGTGACCAGTGGAAGATGCGTTTTTAAAAGATGGAAAGTCCTAGAATGGACCTTATTCACTCCCACGTTTCATTTTAGGAAACTATAAAGTGAAACATGTTTTGTGACGTCGAAATGTTACTGAGAAATTCAACCACAGAAGTAATAAAGGCAAATAATAACAAGACCTTATTTTCTGCCCATCGGATTGGGAATATTTAAGACACTGGCTGCACCCAGTGTGGTGGGTCTGGTCAGTGCCCACTGCCATGCTGATGGGGAGAATCAACCCCACAGCTGCTGGAGATGGCAGGTTGATAAGAGGTACCAAATGTTAACAGATATCAATTTTGCTCCAGAGGATCACTTCTAAAATTTATTCTAAATAGATAATCAGACAAATCTGGGGGGGGGGGGAGTACATTATTTTCATTGCTATGTTGTTTTACAATAATCTTAAAAGTGGGGGAAAGCTACATCTTAAAACCATCAACTTAACTCTAAATCTCATCCCACTTTAGTGGTCTAAGCCACAGCCATCCCTAACTTGACATGCTCATCCCTTCCTCACCAACAGCCAAGTTCAAGACCCCTGAAAGACTAGCAATGCCACATCCAGTCTGGGCCCTCCTGTCTCCAGTGTTGGCCATTCACCATGCTGACCCTTTCTCTGCTCCAACAGACAGGAGTTGGCCATGTCCCTCTCTACCTCAGAGCTTTATCTGTCCAAAAGGCCCCTCCCCTTTTCCATTCCTGGTCCAGTCCGAGTCCCCAGTAGGTCTTTATGAACACCATCTCCCCAGACCACTCTAGCTCTGTGCATTATGGCCTTATAGCCCTTCTGTTGTTCCTACAAAGCACTTGCATATTTCATGAAGTCAGGGGACCATATGGCCTGTGTTATATCTATGTCCTACAAGTCTCCTGCCAGAACAGAGTAAATGCTCAATAAACACTTGCTAAAATGATGGCTAAATTATAGAATGAGGCTTTAAAAATGGTCTTAGCATCAGCTGCACTCCAAGGAGGAAAAAGGTGGCATTGGAAGAGGCTCAGGCAAAGGCCACTTCCCCTCCACAGACTCAGGCCCATGGCTGTTCTCTGCTGTGAAGGCTCTGCCAGGTGAGTTTTGACCTTTCCATCACCTATGGCAGATAAAGAAGAGCCAAAGGGGACTGAAAATCAAAACTCAGAATTCTGTATCCACCTTCATCTACCCCACAGAAACAAAAATGCAAGGACATGTATGATTCCAACTTCTAGACATTCTAGAAAAGGCACAACTATGGAGACAGGAGAAAAATCAGTGATTGCCAGAGGTTAGGAGGGAGAGATAAGGGTGGAGCACCGGGGATTTTTAAGACAGTGAAACTTCCATATGATTCTGTACTAATGGATACGTGTCATTATACATGTGTCAAAACCCATAGGATATGCTACGCCAAGAGTGAACGCTAGGGCAAACTATGGGCACTGGGTAATCATGATGTGTCAGTGCGGGTCCATCAGGTGTAATAAATGCCCCACTCCCATGGGGGAGGTTGACAATGGAGGGGACTATGCACGTGTGGCGCCAGAGGGTATATGAGAAGTCCCTGTACCTTCCTCTTAATTTTGCTGTGACCCTAAACTCTTCTTTAAAAAGTAAAGTTCTTTTTTAAAACTGTGAGGACGTCTAAGCATTTCTTTCAGCATTGTTCCTACTGGCCAAAGGGAGGAACTCAAATGAATGTTTATTAACAAAGGAACGGTTAATAAATTCTGGTTCATGCACACCAAAGCCATCAGAAAGGATGAATTAGAGGCATATTTAATGACTTTGGAAGATGTCCATGAGCAATTACAAAGTAAGGTCAAGTGCAAAAATAGTGTATATTGTCTTATCCCATTTTTAAAACAACAAAGAAAAGCCCTCTGCATCTATGCTCATACATGCAAGTAGGCATGTGCGCAATGGACAATAGTAGTAGAAAATTCCACGTGTGCCATGAAAACCAAAGACCATGTCCTGTGGTCATACCTGTGCATGAGGCAAGGAGGGAGCTTGGGGGCACACGGGGGTAAGACAAGGAAAACACAGAAAGAAAATTTCTGAGAAGCAACACTGTATGATCTATTAATGTACTGATTTCAAATATATGTGTTTATATGTATAAAGGGGAAACTTTAGCTTTATATATTCCATCTTCCCCTTGTCTCTCACATCAGGCTTACAAGACAATGGCAAACTTGTTTTGATTCCTCAGAATCTGTCCTCTCTCTGCAAAATGCACAGAAATTGGCTAGGTATCATTTCATAAATGGACTTCCAGCTACTGTTCTGGATAAGAAAATATTTCTACAAACTGCCAATTGCCATTTGAATCTCATCAAATGAAATTTTCACTTCTCTTTCTAGCTTGTGATTTTCCTTGGAGAAATAACTCTATAATGTTTAAAATTGGCACTACTTTTCATGCTAAATAAAATATGCTTGCTTAGAAAATTGACTCGTAAATTAAAAATCAATATACTTTGAGAACTAAAATAGGATGGAAAAATTTGTGCTGTCCGTATTGAGCTGTCCAGGCAATGCAAAAAAAAAAAAAAATCACTATCATAAAAGAAAATTACAAGAGAGAGAATTATCAGTCATCCTTGCAGAAGAAGTGTGATTGAGTGAATGAGAAAAAATTAACCTCATCTGTGTCTTATTTAAGCAGCCACAGGAGCAACTCGGTGCTAATCTGCCCCCTTTGAATTGACCACTCAGTGGCACTTCATTCAGGATCATCCTGGCCTGAGGATGAACTTTCCTAAAGATCCTCACTAAATATTCTGACTTTGATCTCATCTCAAAGTTACTTTAGTTTTAAAGCTTGATTCAAGATCTCCAATCATATCTTAAAGAGTTTAAATATATTTTATGTTTCTGTTATTAACTCTCCAAACTTCGAGATGTTTAAAAAAAAACAGCAGTGCAGAATATGGTTTTAAAAAATTACAATAGAATGACTGCTTATCTCTGGCTCTCAGTTCCCAAAGAGGGCATGCGAGTCTTTGGAAGATGCTCTGCTTGCCCCACCGAAGGCTGCCCCCAGCCCCAGAATCCAGGCTTAGGGAGTTAGTTGTTGAAGAAGCTGTCCCACTGTCAGCCCTGACTGGTGATCCCTGCAGTGAGAGGACAGTCTAAGGCAGGGAGTGAAGCAGAAACCTGCCCTTCCGAATCCCTAAACACACACAACCCCTTTCTGAAGCCCTCTGGTGTCCCCTTGTATCGGGACAGAGATTCAACTGTGGACTCTGCCCTTGGTAAAATCCCCCAGGGCCTGAGTGGTAGCTGCCTTTAACACACAGTAGAAGGCAGGTGGCCCCAGCTGCTAGCAATGGGATCAGGGCTAAACCCCCGGGGTAGGCTGCCTCCTCGTGGTTAGTCTAACCAGTCCTTCTTGGCAATCTTGCATCTTGGCAAAGGGAGAATAATGATGACATGTGATAAGTGTTCTTGCATTTATCATAACTGTCTGTGTCCCTGTTAGAGAGCAGGCATCTTTACCTGCTTTCTTCACTGAGGCGTCCCAAGCACATCAACACTTCTAGCTCATAGTAGGTGCTTAGTAAATGTCTGCTGGTCAAGTGGCCCGCTGGGACTCACAGATGAGCTATGGCCAGAGATGATCAGCTGATGGACTCTGTCTCCAAGGCTGGGAATTGATACTCAGGATGCCCTGAAACCACTCTGCAGTACCATGGGTGGGTGTTCTGCTGCCCTGTGCTTCCAGAAAAATGCTAGGTCAGTCTTCCTCAAAAGGTCTAGTCTGTCTAACAGTGACCATGAGCCCCCATTTATCTGTGCACTGGAGGCACATAGCATATTTATTTCCTGTGGTGGGGGATCACCCAGGGTGGCTGATTAAAGGGAGACATGAATAAACAATAATGTGAATTCCCCAATTTTTTGTAATAAAAAAGTATCAAATTTATTTCAATATCTAGTTTCTTGTTTAAGTTAAAGCTGTTGGATAATTTTTGTAATTTAAAATTTATCACCAGAGGTGAGGAAAACATTAATAATCTATTAATTACTGACAGCAAATAAAACTATTAAGCATGCATTTATAAAAGCCATGCTAAGGAGTGAGAAGTTCCAATTATACTACTTAACTAAAGGAAATAGATTTTAGCTCTTTATTTCTAATTATAACACATTCTTATTTTGACATAATTTACACTTTTCACCCAATTACTACTCTGCCAAACAAAACTTGAATTCTCTGCTAGGCTTTAGATGAACTATTGTTAAGTGGGCAGCATCTTAGATGTTAGAAACTATGTCAGAGACTCTCAGATCTTTGCCTTGGCTCAAACCACTGGATGCTTTCATTACACTTTGTCCATAATAGGAAAACATCATTTTTTGCTGACCATTCAGATAACTGGTATCTCCCCTAAAAGAACTTTTGCTAGGTGGGGCCACACCAACGTGGAGGTAAAAACAAGATCACTAGAGTGAAGGGCAGAATCTCTGACTTGAACTTCACCAGCTCTCCTGGCCCTGATACTTGCCTCCATTTCCCCACAGAGAAGCAAGGACCCAAAGGACTCAAAATTCAGTGTCCTCATGTCCCAAACACAAAACCCACAACTCCTCCAGGCCAGAGCCAGGCCAAGCTTTAAACACGTTCCCATTGTGGGAACTCAACAAATGTTGCACAGTAACTACATGGTGAGAAAGGTCGCTCCAGAGAGGACTTATCACGTTCGGACATTGCCCAAAGAGGGCACAGTGCCTGAAGGCCCAGGTAAAGGGGTGCATTTTCCCTGCCCCAGGTTTAAATTTAGGGTTGAGAAAACCTAATTATCGAGCCAAACTTTCTCTCCTGCCGCCCATCGTTTGGATTTCACACTTTCTTCAGAAGCTCAAAATGAGCCTACACCGACTCTGCCTTACCTCCCCCAGCTCCACCCTATACCTGAAGGCTGACTGAGGGGTGGTTTCAGCAGAAGCTAACCTATCTTCTGGCCCTACTTTTGTTCCACCCCATTCTCTGGAAAGCAACTAGATTCCCATGTGCAAATTCCAGGTAAAGAACATTCCAGCCTTTACCCATGGAAATTTTAGAGATGGAATGTGTAGGTGAGCCATTTATTGCTTATTAATAAAGAACCTGGGAGCACCTAACATTCAGATGACAGGTCTCCATGGGTCTTCTCCTTCCCTTCCCTCCTCTTGACACACCACGACTGTCTCCATGAGGTCAGCCAGGAGCCAGGAGATGTCTTTCCTTCTGTTTCAGAAACTCATGGCTTGTGCAACCTGGGAAAACTTGCCCACAGCTGCCTTCCAAGAGCACGGGTGAGTCAGCTCTCTAGCCACCTCCATCAACTGCCCATTCCCAGAGGAGACACCCTGTCCAGGGGCAGGCTCAGTGCCAAGGTTGTGGGGATGAGAGAGAGGGGACAGGCAGGCAATCACCTAACACACAGTCCTACTAGGAATTTACCAGGACTGAGGAGGCAGAGATGGAGCAGAGCTAGGTTTCCCTTCAAGGCTACTGACTGAAGACTTGTTATCACATTGAACTTTGATGAGCATTTCCCAAGAATGAACTGAAAGAGTTAGCAGTCCCACTCTACACTGAGACGTGCAGCATATTGGAGGCACATAAAATTCATCTTCTTTTTCATAAAAATGTATTTATGTTCATTGTGTGCCCACCCTAACTTTATAAACATTCCTCATTCTAAACCTTGTCAAGACCCACATAAGGAAACAAGGGCACAAATGGGTGAGTGATTTCCCCAAGTCCCGTCACTAGAAAGGGACAGAGTTTTGTGTCTAATCCCAGAAGTTCACCTCTTGGCTACCCCACCACTAATTAACCAGTGCTTCTTACACTAGTCCCCAGGCCAGCAACATCAGCACTGCCTGGGAAACTTGATTTAGCTGAAAAATACCTGGCCCCAATCCCTATTTTCCAGATCAGACATTCTGAGGGTTGGGCCCAGAAATCTGTTAACATGCTCATCAGATGATTCTGATGAGGCTAAGGTTTGAGAGCTACTGAACTAAGCCTTTGCAATGAAGTTCTTCATTACTGAGTGTTTCAGGGTAATTCTTGGGCAAATATCAGAAGAGAGTTGCTAGGGTCTTTCCCAGGAACAAGTTAATAAATAGCTCCCCTTTCCAGGACACTGTGTGCAATATTCAGATCTCTCTCTCTCTCTCTCACTATTCTCATAAGAAGTACACTCTGTGAACTTTGTGAAAATTGTATTTCCCTTAGAAAGAGCTTTACATGAATGTGGTGATTAATCTGATAGAATGCAGACAAGAACAACCCTTGTTCAAGAATCACCCTACATTTGCTGTCTCAGGTCAGCGCCTCTCTTTCCATTTCACTCCTACCCTAGTACAAATAAAGCTTGTCTCTTACTCTGAAATACACCCTCATCTCCTAACTTATCCAGCCCCTCCCACCCTGAAACCCCATTCAAGGTGTTCTCCACACTGAAACCAGAGTGATTTTTCTGAAAAATATGAGCTTGCTCCAAACTCATGAATGATTACAATACCTCTTAGGATAAATACTAAAATGTGTAACAACTGTATGGAACCACAAAATACCCCGCATGGCCAAAGCAATCTTGAGAAGGAAGAACAAAGCTGGAGACATCATGCTTTATGATTTCAGACTATATTACAAGGCTAGTACTCAAAATGCTGGGGTACTGGCATTAAAAACAGATACATACATCAATGGAACAGGTTGGAAACCTCAGAAATAAACCCACGCATACATAGTCAGTTAATTTCTGATAAAGAGCCAAGAATACACAATAGGGAAAGGCCAGTCTCTTCAATAAATGGTGCTGAGAAAACTAGACAGCCACATGCAAAAGAATGAAACCAGATTCCTATCTTAAATACACACAAAAACCAACTCAAAATGAAGACTTAAAATAAGGCCTGAAACCACAAAATTCCTAGAAGAGAATACAGATGGTAAGCTTCTTAATACTAGCTTGCCAGTGGATTTTTTGGATTTGACACCAAAAGTGGGGCTAATAAAAGGAAAATGCTTCTACACAGCAAAGGAAACCATTGACAAATGAAAAGTCAACATACGGAATGGGAGGAAATATTTGCAAATCATCTATCTGATAAGGGGTTAATATCCAAAATATATAAAACGCTCACACAACTCAATTACTAAAGCAAAAGCAATCTGATTGTAAAGTAGCCACAGGAACAGAACGGGTATTTTTCCAAAGAAGTCGTACACTGGCCAACAGGTGCATGAGAAGGTGCTCCACTTCATCAGGGAGCTGCAGACCACAATCACAATGAGACATCACCTCATACCTGTGAGGACAGCTGTCATCAAAAAGACAAAAGATGACATGTGCTGACAAGGATTTGGGAGAAAGGGGACCCTTGTGGACTGTTGGTAGGAGTGTAGATTGGTGCAACTACTATGGAACAGCATATAGCTCCTCAAAAAATTAAAAGTAGAACCACCATGTGATCTCAGGAACCCCACTTCTGGGTGTTTATCCAAAGTAAATAATGTAGTATCTCAAAAAGACAACCGCAGGGAATGAAAAATGGCAATGTAACAGGAGGCAGGAGGGGAAAGTGGTATCAAACAGGAAGGATACGTTCTGATTTGTACTATTACTGATACAGCTACGATGACGGATCTTAAGATGTATACAGTTGCTGAAAACCAGCTCACAAAATTCCTGACAATTTAACAATCCTCAGGTCCATATAAGCAGGCACCAGCACATCTGTATGTGAAAACAGCCTCAAGAGTACAAGGCAGGATCCTCCTCTACCAGCATCCATTAACACCCACCAGACAAGCCATTTCCTCCAGGGAAAAGAACCCCCAGGAAGCCCTTCTCTACAGAAAATGAACTATCTGAGGAGAACTAGAGGGTAAGGACCCCAAAGTAGCTGGAGGCTTATGTGCAAAATCTGGTCCATAAATCAACTGTATGACACTCAAAGGGTTTTTTCCTCCCTCAATAAAAACCTTAAAACTAGGAGATATTTTCTAAAACTCTAGAATTCTGGCTTCTCTTGAAAATAAGGAAAAAAGGATAGAAGAAAAAAATGCAGAAAATAATTCAAGAAATAACACAAGAAATGCTTGCAGAACTCAAGATCTATGAATCTACTAAAATCTTTGACCTAATTTGGCAAATATAAAGAACATATTTAGCATGTACACATAATGAAGCATAATAATAATTCCCTTAAAATCACCAAAGTAAGAACCAGGTCAGAACTAATATACCCTACCTGTCCAAGCGTTCTTCACCTATTCTTCCATCTGCCTTTCCAAACCCAAAGGTAACCGCTGACGTCTGTGTTTATCATTCTCACACTTTTCCTCTGTGTGTGTATTGTGTATGTGATTTCATTACTTCCTTACATATCTCCAAGTTATATAGTTTTGCATGCTTTCAGTTTTATAAAAAGTTATATATTGTTTTAATTCAACATTTTTCAAAGATTTATCCTTGCTGTTACATGTGTTAAGTTACTCACTTATTTGCAATGCTGTCTACATCCAACTGCACAAAAGGACCAAAACATTTATCCATTCCCCCGTCATTGCAGTTTGGTTGTTTTCAGCTTTTTATTCTGAACAATATTGCTACTATAAATAGTCTTTGTCTTAAATCCAGGTAAAAGTTTCCCTGAGATGCACCTGCAAAATACCTATAGAATAGTGTAGTGTCAAACTCCAAGTAGCAATGCAATCATTAGAAGGTCAAAGTTGGGAAGTTTTAAAAATATTATAAAATAGTATCAAAATGCAATGCAAGAAAGGTTATTTCATGAACCTTTGATACTCACCCACCCCTATGTGTTTACTGGACCAAACTAAAAATATATTTGTTGCTCTGGGTCTAGTAAAAACAGTCCTAAAGTCACCCTTCTAGGTAAATACCCCACCAAAAAAAGTGAACTATTGAGTCATAGGGGATGTGGATGCGCAAATCTATAAGACAACACCGAACTGTTTTCCTAACCAGCCACACCAATTTATACTCCCACTGGAAGTGTATACACTTCCTAATGATCCACTTCCTTGTTAACTCTTGGTAATAGCAGGCTTAAGAATTTTTGGCTAACCTGGTAGGTACAGAACAGTGTCCCACTGCGGTATGCATTTGCATGTCTATGATTACCAGTGAGAATGGTCATCTTTCCTGTGCATATTTCCCATTTTTCTTTCCTTTTGTGGGAAACATTTTTCTGTCTTATTGGCTTCCAGGCTTCATGTACATATGCATGTGTTGATTCATGTGTGTGCATCTGTCCGTCTGTCTATCTATCCATCCATCCATCCTTGGGCAGCTATGTGTTTCAATTGTTTTCTCTCAGTTTGTGGCTTTTCTTTCTACTTTCTTTAGAGTGTCTTAACAAATAGATGCTCTTAAGTTCAATTTCATAGAACATATCAACTTTTCTCTGTGTTTTTTTGTGTTTAAGAAATTTTTCACTCCATCAAGACTATATAAGTTTGTTTTATTCCATAACTATAGTCATGTATTTTCCAGCCCCCAGTGATCTGCAGTGCCTCCTCTCTCAACAGCAGTTCCCCTACTTCACGGGCCTGC
This sequence comes from Camelus ferus, assembly GCF_009834535.1. Classification (NCBI taxonomy): domain Eukaryota; kingdom Metazoa; phylum Chordata; class Mammalia; order Artiodactyla; family Camelidae; genus Camelus; species Camelus ferus. The sequence goes on from NC_045719.1 coordinate 23,571,410, forward strand.
TTTAGATTCTGTATTCCACTCCACTGGTCAATTTGTCTATCCCAAAGCCAATAATATACCATCTTAATTTCTATATTTCTGAAATAGGTCTTGAGTATAATAAGGCAAGGACACTTATTTTCTTCTTCTTAAAGAATATTCAGCTATTTGGGAACCTGTCTATACCCACTAAGCTCCTCACAAAGTTAATGCACTTAATTTCATTTGTGAGAATCATCTTTTTGATACTGAATCTTTGTATTCAATAAGATAATGTCTCCATTTAATTTTTTAAATTTCTTACAGTAAAGTTTCATAATTTTTCCAAACAGCTTGCATGTATTTCTAGATCCATTTTTGTTCCTACTGTCTGTCAATGTTATCTTTCTTTGATAACGCTTGTCTGTTTCTGGTAGCAAGAAAGGCAATAAATTATTTTTTAATATGAATCATATATTCAGCTATCTTGCAACACTCAAATTATTTCTAATAATTTCTTGATCCTTATAGATTTTCAGTGGAGACAATCACTACTAGAGAAAGACAGTGTTGTATTTCTTCTTTTTCAGTCATTATTTTATTTTACTCCCTGCTTTTGCACACATGCCAGAATTTTCAGAACAATGTTGAACAGAGGTGGGGAGGGCATTCTGTCTTTTTTCTGATTTTAGGAGACCCGTTGATTTTTTTTTCTTCTATTCTACTATTGCTTTATAGTCTGTGAGTACAGAGCCTGTTTGATTTGAAATCTCAGTGCTAAAACAGGAGATGATACTAACGAGCATTTACTAAGAAGACAGGACAGGAACAGACGTGCTCTGCCATTGCTGGTTTTGCCTTGAGCTTTATCTGTGATAGATTTGACATTGCTCTAATTCTTTTTCTCAACCTATTGAGAAAAACCTATGATTTTAATTGGCTATTGCCATGAATTAAATTTAATATTTTCAAGTGGAAATCTCTCTCCCCCAACTTGAATTCCTGTGAAAATCCAACTTGGTCTTTTTAATAAACTTACTGATCTCATCTATGTTCACAGGTGAGAGTGGCTCCTCTCAATCCTTTCTTCCATTGTTTTTGTCGTATTTATGCATGAAGGTGCTGCTGATGTGGAATAATGAGTTTAGGAAGGAACTCTCACTCCACTGTTCTGTGGAAGAGGTAGTATAGGGTTGTAATGATCTGTTCCTCACCGGCTAGGCAAAGAATCTGAAATGTAAGTCACTTAACATGTAAAAACTGGGCCTCGGGCTTTGTCTGTGAAAAAACTGTCAACTATGGATTCAATTTCTTCAGTGCATTATGTGACGATTCCACAGTATAATTTCTTCAGACAGAAATTTTGTATTTATTGGCATAAAGATTTTCATGATTTTTTTCATGGAATTTTTATAATCGCTGCTGTGTCTACAATCAAGACCTTCCTCTCACCTGTAGGTCTCTTAAAATGCTCTCATTTCTTTTTATTCTTTTTTCTTTTTTTCTGTTCAGTTTCATTGATTTCCACTACTCTGTCTCCCAGCTCACTCATCTGCTCCTCTGTGTCATCTCATTTACAGCTGATTCCTTCTAGTGTTATTTTTTATTTCAGTTATCGCATTCTTAAGCTTGGTTTGGTCATTTTCTAATGAGTTATTTAAATCATTAAATCATCTTTTTTAAATTTACAAATATATGTTGTTAAATCTCTACATTATGTATTTTTTTCCTAACTTAACTGCATTGTGTACAGTGTGGTCTCTATATACTAATCTTCAGAAATTTAATGAAGACTTTAGGGTTCAGCACATAATACATTTTTATAAATGTTTCACATATTCATGAGAAGTACACACATTCTCTAATTTGGGGTTAAGTGTCTATTAAATCAAATTGGATATTCAAGTTGTTGAAATCTTTGTTTTTAAGTTTTATCTTTTGACTCCATGATAAATTGGGAGAGATGGGTTGAAATTTATCCACAATGATAAAGGATTTTCCAATTTATACTATATCCAATATAGCTTTATTTGTACATTTTGAAATATGTTTTCACATACATACAAGTTTAGAATGGCATTTCCTAAAAACTTTAAACTTTTATCATATGCTGTGACTCTCTCTCTTACTAATAATTCTTTTTTCTCTCCAAGTATATATCAATATAGCTCTTTCTTTTGGTTGGTAATCTCCTGGATTAAAAAAAGTACACCAGATGTGGCTATTATTAACAATACACAGGTGATTTTTATTTTTTTTTAATCAGCTCTAAACATCTGTCTTTTAACAACTTTAATTCACTGACATTAATGGTAATTTTGTTACTTATTTCAACATCTTACTAACGTGATGCTTCTTTTTTCCCCTTTACATGTTTTAAGAATCTGATGAACTTTCTTTTGGTGTTTGTTTTGTTTTTCTTACTATTCCCTCCACTCTCCAACTCATCTTTAAGTCTTATGCACCATTAATTTTCCATGAACAACACGTAAGGCTGTTATCAAAGAATTCATAGACCTTAAAATCTTTAAATCACCAAAAAAGCAAAAACCAATGAAAAGGCCTGAGCCAAGCATAAGGCAAGCTGTCCAAATTAAAAGTGGAAGTCAGTAGATTTTTTTAAATATGTAAATAAAGAGTGGAAAATTAGAATTCCATAAAACAGGAAAAATAAATAAGACGTAAGATATCAGAAATGGATGGATGGATGAATGGATGGAAGGCACTGAGGGAGGGAGAGAGAAAGAGAGGGAAGGTGAGAGGAAAAAAGGGAAGAAATTAGGCCCTGTGCCTCTTCCAGTAAAACTTATGAGATAATATGGTTTTTATATTTTTCAAGCACTAGAAAAAAATTATTCAAAAATACTATTTCACAACCTATAAAAATTACATGGAATTCAAATTTCACTACGCATGAAGTTTTATTGTAACAGAAAAACACATTTGTTTACACATTGTCTGCGGCTGCTTTAGCACTATATGTCAAAGTTGAGCAGTTGATACAAGACAAGGATGTCTTCTGTCACTAGTCCTTTTCAACATCATACTAGAAGTCCTTGCTAATGCAATTAGACAAGAAAAGGAAATAAAAGGTAATACAGATTGGGAAAAAAGATAAAACCAGCTCTGTTTGCAAAAGATATGATCATGTATTATGTACAGAAAACCTGAAATAATTAACAAAAACATTCCTGGAACAAATAAGCAATTATACCAAGGTTGTAGGACAGAGGGCAAATATACAAAAGTCAACCATTTTCTGTACACCAACAACTGAACAAGTGGAGTTTGAAATTAAAAACAAATATCACTTATATTAATACCCCCAAATGATGAAATATTTAGATATAAATCTAACAAAATGTGTTGAAGATCTATATGAGAAAAACTACCAAATGCATGAAATTAAAGATAGCTAAATAGAAAGATATTCTGTGTGCAATGATATAAGACTCAATATTGTCAAGATGTTGACTTTTCCAAATGTGATCTGTATAATGCAATTCTCAGTCAAAAGCACAGCAAGTTATTTTGTGGCTACTCACAAACTGATTCTAAAATTTATATGAAGAAGCAAAAGAGCCAGAATAGCCAACACTATATTGGAGAAGAACAAAGTTGGAGGACTGTCACCCCCCAAAGTTCAAGAGTTACTATAAAGCTATAGTAATCGAGATTTGCAAAGGATTAGAAAGATCAAAGAACAGAACTATTTGAGCCCAGAAGTCAACCCCATAAATACACTCTACTGATCTTTGACAAAGGAATAAAGGTAATATAGTGGAACACTGATAGTCTTTTCAATAATGATGCTAGAACAACTGGACACCCAGAGGCAAAAACACAAATCTAGACATAGACCTACACCCATCAGAACAATTAACTTAAAATGGATCACAGATCTAACTGTAAAACTCCTAGAAGATAACATAGGAGAAAACCTAGAAACCTTGAGTATGGCAATGACTCTTTAAATATGACATGAAAGGCACAATCCATGAAAGAAATAATTGATAAGCTTGACCCTATTAAAATAAGAAACTTCCCCATTGTGAAAGATAATGTCAAGAGAATAAGAAGGCAAGCCACAGACTGGGAGGAAGTATTTGCAAAAGACACATCTGATGAAACAATGTTATTTAAAATATACAAAGAACTGTTCAATTAAGAACTGAGCAAAAGACCTTAACACATGCCATCACCAGATGGCAAATAAACATATGAAAAGATGCTCCACATCCTATGTCATCAAAGAAATGAAAATTAAAACAACAAGGAGATACCACTATACATCTATGAGAATAGACAAAGTGTGGAACACTGACTACACCAAATGCTGGCAAGAATGTAGAGCAACAGACATTCTCTTCATTGCTGGTGGGAAGGCAAAGTGGTTCAGCGACTTTGGAAGATAGTTTGGAAAATTCTTATAAAACTAAACAGATTCTTACCATATGATCCAGCAATCGTCCACCTTGGTAGTTACCCAAAGGAGTTGAAAACATGTCCACTCAAAAATCTACACACAGATGTGTACAGCAGCTTTATTAATGATTGCCAACACTTGGAAGCAACCAAGGTGTCCTTTGAAGTTTAAAATATCTGCTCTGTTCCTTTAAGAAAAAGTTTGCCAGCATCTGGTTTAATATACTAACTGAACAGATGAGCAAGACAGTGTTAACCTGCCCCTAAAAATCTAAGTCACCACAAAAGACATTTTAAAAATTTTGTAGCCAATGTCATGCTGTAATGAAGAGAATCATTAACAAATATTGGGGAACTCACAGAAGCAGAAAAAAAATACACTGGATCAGGATCCAGAACAGAAATGCTACAGCTACAATCACTGAGAAGAAAATGCCATTACAAAAACAGGAACAGTCCTTCATTTAAAAAGTCCCAGAAAAAGTCCCATTTCAGAATCAATAAAATAGAAAAAGGTCTGGAGGAAACATCAGGGTAATGTTTACAACTGAACCAGTCTTAGCCATCTGTCCTAGCACATATATGAAATTAGAGACAGCATCAACTTTTCCTTCCAAGGTCAAGCTCTCTGACTAACATGGAAACCCAGTCCCTGCTCTGCCTCAAGACATCCACCTGACCACGTGGTTGAAGCTGGAGAGAGAAGCAGAGGAGAGTCCCCAGCAGCCCTGGCACAGGATAAACAAAAGGTAGAAAGGTGACAAGAACAAATACATATATTTTAAAACTTAGCCCCTCCCCCAGCCAAATACAAGTAAACAATTACAAAACCACACAAGATCCCAAAAGATGTCACATGGGTCAAATTCTACTAATATTTCCAATAACAGATGATATCCCTGTATACAGCAGAAAAATATGAAAACCTTTTCACTTCATTCTATGAAGGTTGTATAATCATGATACTAAACCAGAAAGGGTAACACAAAAAACAGAAGTAGATCAATCTCAGCTATGACTATATCAAAATCTATAATTGAATCCAGCACCATATATTAAATACAACTATAACAACTAACCACAATGACCAGGTGGTGTTTCTCCTAGTAACATAAGGCCAGTGCAGCATTAGTAAGTCTGTTAATACAATTTAGTATAATAAAAGCGAACCGAGACAAATTCTAATGTATAGCATCCTGACACACACCAAAAGGGAAGCTGACGAACTTTAACCCTTACTGTCGATTATAAAAGAGCAACAAACTCCTAAGCAAGCTGAAATAGAAGAAAACTCCCTAAATTTGATAATTATTGGCAAAACAGTAAAAGCATTCACCAAACTCAAAGGTAGGATGAACATGATCACTTAACATTGTATATTGTGCCATGAGCCTTAGCCAATATAAAAATATATGAAAAATATGTTAAGATTAAAATGTTGGAAAAAAAAGAGAGAAAAACTGCATTGCTTATATAAAATAAAACTTCTCTGTTTTCTGGAAAACACAATTCAGAAATAACAGTAACTGATACCAGTAGTTAGTAAGCTGGCATGATACAAAATAAGCACATACAATTTAACCAATTTCCTACAGACGTATAATAACAACCAGACTTCAACAGAAATACAGGCATTCCACTCAAAGGAATAAATGCTATAATACAGCTAGGGAGAAATATGAGAGCGGAAAAAAGATACAAGACCAAAGGCAACATGAAGGAAGCTTCAAAGAACATTAAAACATGAACAATCCCCCCAAAATGACAGCCATGCACATGGTGGACGGAAAGACTCAGTATCATAAAAATGTCAGTTCTTAATAAACAAGATCAGGAGAAATTCCAATCACAGTCTCACAAAAGTATTTTTCTTCTTCACTTTCAAACTGGTAATTCTAAATTTATTTGAAAGAACTGATATGTGAGATTTAGCAAGGAAAATCTTCAAGGAAAAAAGAAAATAATAATGAAGGGAACTAAGTACCCTCTAGATATTTAAAGCTCCTGGAACTGATTTAGGGTGGAACATTCAGAGATGAACCTGTAATAAATTTACAGCAAATGACTAACATAAAAATGGCTTTAAAATAAATATTTATTAAATAATGCTATATAAAAAAGGATGAAGAACACAAAAGACATTTACAGAAGAGGAAAGGTATATCTAATCTGAAAAGATATAACATGATACTAGCATCTGGGGAAATGCAAATTAAAATGCTAAGATGTATTTTTTTCTGTAACTCTGGCAAACTCAAAAAACAGCAACATTAAATACTAACAAGAATATGAGGAAACAGGTACTGTCATGCAATTGATAAGAATATAAATTACTATAAACTTTTTGCAATGTAATCTGGTAGGAGTTATTAACATGGAAAATGAACCTATGATACTCAGAACTGCAACAGCATGTTTAGAAATCTAGCCTATAAGCACATACTAATGTTCTAAAAGACTCTGTACAAAGATAATCACTATTTTATCATAAATAACAAAAACAGCAAAAAACCTACAAAAACAAAAAACCAAAAGAACAAGAAAAAACCCTAATGAAGAAATAATTTAAAATTATGGATAAGACTATGGATTACTATGCAGCAATATATTAAAAAGTATTAATAAAAAAGTAACTGGATATGTACAGAAATATAAACATTACACAGAAGTCTAAGGAAACAGTATGATCCTATTTACATAAAACACAAAAAAATTCCAAATCCATAAATGTTGGTGCAATTATTTAAGAAATATAGACACTTTACATCAAAGGCTTACGCCAAATTATTCTGTTTCCTAATAACTACCTCTATATGCTACGTCATCATAAATAGGAGGCATCTTCATTATAAAATATTTTCCAAAATTTTTCAAATTAAATATATTCCATGCTGCTTTACAACCAGCTATAGGTCATGACAATCTAATTATATATTTTAGTCAAAGCTTATATACAACATAGTGGGCAACTTTTAAATCTGACATTTAAGGTCATCTTCAGCATGTTAAACAATTTAATTGTGCTTACCGATTTCATTAATCACTGCTCTTATTTTGGAGACAAAAGGGGCAACTCCATCGGAATTCATTTTTACTCTTTCCTTAAGGTCACCGCCTGCAAAATATTTTATTTACAAATGTAATATAGTTATAAACAAAATTTCAAGGCAACAAATTGAAAATTGACTTAAGAGTCACATATAACTTGAAGATAAGACTGAATTTATCTACTAAAGGAATTCTATTATCTGACTTTTCCATCCCAAAGACCCTGGTCAGCATCAGAAAGAATAAAATACTTGTTTGTTCATATATCTACCATGTGCTTGAAGTAATGGTTCTCAAACTTTGTGGTCTCAGGCCCTCTTCATACTCTTAGAGGAAGAGGCTTTTTTTAGGTTATGTAATATAAATCTATCAATAGCTATTCTATTATAAAATGAAACAACAAAAATTTTTAAATATTTATTTATTCACTGAATAATACAAATAAACCTATTCATGTTAACATAAATAACTGCAGATTGATGCCACTTTCTTGGTTCTTGCAGAGATGCTGGCACTTTACCCACTCCTGCTTCTGCCCCATCAGTGCAAATGCCAACTCAGTGAAAAGGGCAAATCACACCTCACTGCTATGAAAATCACTGTGCCTTCATGGTGCCCACTTGGTGACCACAGATCACATTTCAGAATCAATCATTTGAAAGTATATACAAATGGACAGTTTCATAATTATGAGTTTACCACGTGCTCATAACTTGGGGAACAGACACAAATAAACAACGAATTCCTTAAGGGATTGTTTGTGGCTCAACAAAGACATTCTTTTTTATAAAATTAACTTCTCTGAGACAAGGTAGGTCCCTATTTAAATAAACAGACAAATAAAAGACAAAGTATAATTACAGGATAGAAGGTATAAGCTCAGCTACTCACTCTCTCATTAGCCCACTAGAACTGATCATGACAAGTAATAATCAAGTATCAGCTGAGGCCGGGACATTCTGAGCGCACACACTTCCTGTGGGAGTGAGAACTACAGCTGACTGAGCACACATCCCACAACCCATCACTTCTTAGGTATACATACCCTATGAAATCTCTCAAACACACGCCCAAGGAAACATGTACTATAACATTCAATGTAACATATATAAAAATAGCAAAAAAAATTGGAAATAACCTAGTTAACCAACAAAAGTATTAATAATAAAACTGGACCATATTTATACAACAGAATGTTATACGTGCATCATTAAAATGAAGGAATTAAAGTATAAATATGGATAAAACTAACAATGTTGAAAAATTTGTAAGTATAGAAATAAACATAACATTTATAATTATATATAATTACAGAAAGATACACAGGATAATAACTATTTACATACTTTTTAAAAGAAGAATGCTACTTAGGGATGTAAACATGCATGGAAGTAATAAATTCCAAATTCAATTCGTGTGACCTCGGCAGAGCGGAGGGAGGTGACTGGCAATGGACACAGAGAACTTCAATTTTATTTGCAATATTGTGTTAAGTTAGGTGATGGTTACTCAATATGTTAGTCTTTAAATGTTTTTGGATGTCTGATATAATATCTTCATAATTAATTTTTTCTAGGAAAAGTTAAAATTTAGCATAGAAAAAAAGTTAGTAGGGCCAAAAAAATGCTACATTAAATTAGTAGGATGTATTTGTTAATGAAATTATTGTTCAACTCACTATCATTTAACATTGAGAATATAACTGTAAACTGAGAATATAAAATGTTGCTTAGTGCGTGTTAGCTAATACATATTGGTTAACAGAAGTAGCTAAATGTAGTATGATACGGGGGAAGGGAGTGGATGAAAGAGGAGCCAAAGCAACAAAAAAGTGGAAGCTGATGAGACAGACGAGGACTCTGGATGAGGTGGCCCTGAGGGGCCCCTGTAACTGCATCATGGGATCCATCATGTCCTCTGGTCTCAGGACACCATGACAGTGCCCTCTAACACACCAACCAGAGGTCTGACGGGGGGCTTTTACCAACATTCTGACCCTGCAACCACACAGCATGCTTTGAAAAGCACACTCAGGTTAGAGACCAGGCTGCTGGAAGCCATGCCAGGAGCTAAAGGGAATCAAGGTTTGCTTGTAACACTTGTGGCCCATTCACTGCACAGCAGTCCCAGCAGAGAAGTCATGGAACACACCTTTATCCACACAACAGTGTGAGACAGAAAATGAGTATCTTTTTAAAGTTGGGAAAGAAAATAACTGCCCACGTAGAATTCCAAAAGAATCAAATCCATCAAAAATGATGGTGAAATAAACATATTTTCACACACCCACCCAGACATCCCCCCACACACAATCTGATGTCAGCAAGCCCACACTAAAAGAAACACTACAGGAAAATCCTCACACAGATTATGAGAGAAGAGTTTAAAATCTTATTTTATACTGCTTACAAGAGATATGTCTTAAAATATAAGAGCACAGAATGGCTAAAGTAAAAGGGTAAAAAACATGCCAACATCAAGTGAAATAAAACTTGTAAAGTCATCTTAATCTCTGACAATGGAGAACAAAGGCAAGAATCATGGCTCAAGACAGAGGGTCACGTTATGACAACAAATATGATGATCCATGTAAAAAGTCATAAGAACTATAAATAAAAAACATAAAAAAGACAGCTCCAAAATACAGGCAAAAATGGACACATCTACAACCACAGTGGATTTTAACAGACCTCTCACAGGAGTGATAAAGCAAGCAGTCAAATATCCTTATCAATAACCCTATCAAGAAATAGAAAATAGGGGGGAAAATCCCAAAATAGAAGAAAAGAAATAGTAAAAACTACAGTAAAAAATTTAAGTAGAAAATAAATGTACAAGAGAGAAAAATCAAAGTAGGTGGCTCTTTAAGAAAAACTGAAATAAATAAAAGATCTTTTATCAAGACTCATAATGGAAAATAAAAGAAAGCACAAATTCCAATCAAGAATGAAAGAAGGCCAGTACTAAGGATTTTGCAGACTATAATTAATAACTCTGGCCCAGTTAATTTGAAAAAGGACGAATGAACAAATTCCTAGGAAAACACAACTTACTAAAGATGACAAAGAAATAGAAAATCTGAAGACACAAATATGTATTAAAGAAATTAAATACGTAATTCAAAACTTTCCTACAAAAACTGCATGCCCATAAGGCCTCAACAGTAAATTCTTCAAAACGTACAATGAAAAACATTTACCATCAATCTTACAAATGCTTATATGGAGAACAGTGAAATAAAAACATGAAAAGAACATTGTAAGAAAAAAACATGACAGGCCATTTTTTCTCATAAATAAAGTCTCAAAAAATCCTAAACAAAATATTAGTCAAATCATACCTAGTGGTAACATAAATAAAATCTACCAAGACCAATTTATACTCAGTCCAAGATATAAAACTGCTTTAATACTAAATTTTTTAATTTTTAAAATTAATACAGGTGAAAGTCATATAAATTTTCAGCAGGTGCAGAAAAGTATTTGATGAAACTCAACACCCATTTTTTAACATCTTCACTGAGGTAAAATTTACATAAAATACAATTCATTTTAAATACACAACTCAATTTTTTTAGTAAATTTACAGAGTTGTACAACCATTACCACAATCGTTTCAGAACATTTCCATTATAACAAAAAGATCCCTCACACCCACGTGCAGGCACTCCCTGTTCCCACCTCCAGCCCCAGACAACCACTAATCTGTTTTTCTACAACTTTGCCTTTTCTGGACCTTCCATATAAATAAACTCATATATGGTCTTCTGTTTCTTTCTTCCATGTAGCATAGTGCTTTTCACATTCATTCATGATACAGAGATGAATCAGTACTTTTTACCTTTGCATTACCAAATAGCATTTCATTGTAGAGACAGACAAACATTTTGTTTATCATCTCATCAGTTGATAGACATTTGGGCTGTTTTCACCATTTGGCTATAATAAAAATACTGCCATGAACATCTGCAGACAAATCTTTGTGTAGAGAAATTTTTTAACTTGTCTTGGGTAGAGTGGAATTAACGGGTCACACTGTAAATTTCTATTTAACTTTGAAATAAATAAATAAAACCTGTCACTGTCTTCTGCAGTGGCCGCACCTCTTTACATTCCTATCAGCAATGCCTACAGGTCTCTGTTGTCCTACGTGGTCACAAACACCAGTCTGCCTTTTTATCACAGCCATCTCAGTGGATGTGAAGTGGTATCTTTTCTGGTTTTAAATCTGCATTTCCCAAATGATTAATGAGGTTAAGCATCTTTTCACGGTGCCTTAGTTTCTTAAAGTGTCTATTCAAATCTTTTGCTCATTTTTTCCCTAAATAATTCATTTTATTCTTATACAAGTCTTTTTCAGAAATATGACTTACAAACATTTTCTCTCTGTCTGTGGCTTATCTTTTGATGATTCTTGATGGGTTTTGGAAGTTTTAATTGTAATGAAGTCCAATTCATCAATTTTTCTCTTTTATTACTTGTGTTTTTGGTGTCCTCTCTAATCAAGCTTTGTTATTAATTAAAAAGTCACAGCAAACTAGGAATAGAAGAATTTCTTTTATCTGATAAAAAGCAATTATAAAATACCTATAACTAACATCACTTTTAATGGTCAGTTATTTCCTCCCAGAGATCAAGAAATCTCTACAGATGGGAACAGATGTACTAGTCAGTGTAATAAGAATAACTTTTTAATTACAAAGATAAGAAGGTAAAAAAATAAAACTGCCATTATTAGCAGATGACCTAATTATACATGAAGAATAGCCAAAACAATTTACAAATCATGAAAATAGATACAAGTTCAATATACAAAAATCAAGTGTCTTTCTGCATAGTAGCAAAGGAAATTTGTGCAATTTTAAAAAGACATCATTTATATTAACATTAAAAAATCAAACAGCCAAGGAATAAATCTAACAAAAGATGTATAAGATCTTGACACAAAAACCTACAAAATCTAAATTAAAGCAGTCCTAAATAAATGGAGAACTACACCGTGTTTATGGAGTAGTACTGTATGGAGTGTTGGTAGACACCATACTAAAAGATGTAAATTCTCTCCAAATTAATAGATTCAGTGTGGTTCCAATCAAAACCATAATGCTTTTAGAAACTGACAAAATGGATGTGCAAAAGCCCAATAACAGTCAAGATACTCTTGAAGAAGAAACAGTTGAAAAACATACTAAAAGAAGATACACTGTAAAGCTAGTCATTAAAAAAACTTCAAATTGGCTCAAAGATAAATAGAGCAGCAAGTCCAGAAAATACCTGTCTGATTTATGACAAAGATGGCCCTGCTGGAACATTCCAATAAATGGGAATGAGACCACTGAAGTTTCATATGGGAAAAAACAGTTCTTGACCCTTCATATCATATACACAAACAAATCAATTAATGGTGAATTACTGCCTAAATGTGAAAGGTCAAACAATTAACTTCTAAATGAAAACATCCAAAGATATCTTCAAGACATTAGTAAAAAGATTTTTTTAAAGATTTTTCCAAAGATGTCTAAAAGGAAAACACTAGATTTCACTAAAATTAAAAACTTCTGTTCCTCAAAAGATATCATTAAGCGAGGGATTATGCAAGTGAAAGAGTGGGAAAAGGCATCTGAAATACACGTGTCCTGTGCATATAAAGGGCTGTAAGTCGGGAAGATAAAATACAGGCAAATGATACAGACAATTCAAAAAAGAGGGCAACACACCGGCTAATAAAGAGATGAAAAGGAATATGACATAACTGATCAACAAGGAAACATAAATTAAAAACATAAGTTTTATAAGCAATACAGAGTTAAAGTGTTAGTGAAGATATAGAGGAATGGAAATTGATTTAATGCTGCTAGGGATAAAAATCAGTAAAAATCACTTTGGAAAGCAATCCCACCCCAAGTGCACACATGCATGATATGTACACTAAAAAAAATGCACAGTACATATAAGATAGATAAGCAAGTTTATACTGTATAGCACAGGGAAATATATTCAATATCTTATAGTAGCTCATGGTGAAAAATAGTATGATGTTCACGTATGACTGAAGAATTGCACTGTACACCAGAAATTGACACAACATTGTAAACTGACTATAACTCAATTTAAAAAACTACAGGCAGAAGCACATTCATAGAAGCATTATTCAGAATAGCAGAAACCAGCAACACACTAAACATTCATCAACAGCGTAACGAACTGTGAAATACTCCCAAATATGATGACACGATTCCTAGACGAATAGTACATACTGAATCCCACAAACATGCTGAGTAGAAGTCAAGCTTAGATGGGTACATGCTAGATAATTCCAGTTACATAAAGTTTGAAAACAGGCAAAATTAGTATTTGGTAATGAAAATCAGAGAAACACCAGCATCTTCTGGGTGAGAGATGGTTAATAACAGAGGAGGCATAAGGAATGAACTGTGGTGTGCTGGCAGTGGTAGCGTTCATTTCTTAATGTGGGTGGTGACTGCACAGGTGAGTTCATTTTGTAGAAATTTATTATACACTTATGGTTTGTGTAATTTTCCATATGTTCATTGTAATTCAATTTAAAATTCTGCAGCCAAGTAAGCCTGCCATGCTCTTTTCCCCAGGGGGCCTGGTGTGCAGTGGCTGCAAACAGGAGCCCCCTCAGTAGTGCACACTGCCTGCTGCTTGTATGGACTGCTCCAAGGGGCCTTGGAGACAGCCCTTTCCTGTGGACATTCATGTCTAACTTCATGCTGTCCCCAATCTAGGCTCCAGACAGGTGCTCCAGGTGCCTTTGGAAAGTCCCAGCGCACTGGGAGCCCAGGGGCCACATTGGCCAAGGCATCATGTCCAACCAGAACAGCTGCAGAACAAGTTGCATGTGACTGAGGTCCTATGCAGGGCCAAGTTCAAGTTCCCTGGCCCCAAAAGACCCGTATCATCCAAGAAGTGAGGATTTACTAAGTTTAATGCAGATGAATTTCAAGACATGGTGGCAGAAAAGTGGATCATCCTGCATGGCTGGGGGTTAAATACATCCCTAACTGTGGCCTTCTAGACAATGGCAGGCCCTGAACTCATGAGAGCATTGGTGCTTTCCCCTCCAGAAGTTTGACTATTTGACTTTCAAAGAACCAGCTTTGGACTTTATCATCCTCACTACTTACTGTGTGTTTTCTATGTCATAAGTTTATGTTCATCTTCATCTCCTTCCTTCTACCCTATCTGGGTTTATTCTGTAGTTACTTTTGTCATTTTTTAAATTGGATTCTTAGTTTATTCATCCTGATCATTTATTCTTTCTTAAAATACAATCTTAACTATATTACACAACTTTTAAAGTATTTTGCTAGAATTTAATTCTGAATATGTTCTCATTTCCATTGAAATTCCTAATTTCTTTGTTGAGCTTTAAGCTGCTTAGAAATTATTTTAAATTTCTCAATGTATGGGACTTTTTCTAATTACCTTCTGTAAATGGCTTCTATTGTAACTGCCTATAGTGACAGAACTCAGCCTTTGAAATCTGTGGAGGTTTTATAGCCAAGCAGATGGTTAATTTTCATGAATATTTCATGTGTGCTTGAAAGGGATGCACAGTCATCAACTGCTGGAGGCAAAGATAATAAAATAAAAATAAAAGGATAGTAAAAATAAAAGGATGGTAAATACAGAAAAATAAAAGGATAGTAAAAAAGCAAGTTAACACAACATTGTAAAATGATTATAAATCTATAAAGAATGTTTAAAAAAAAGCAAGTTAGCTGGAAACTAGTCAAAATTGAAATGGAAACCCCATATTTTTATATTTTCCTGGTATGTGCACATATGTATATTATACACACACATACCTACAAATACGTATGTGATTATATTCATATGTACTCACATTTACACACACCACACACACATACATACACAAACACACATGAAAGGGCTATATCATTTGAATAAAACTGGTCATCAACTGACATGTGGGACATACAGTTTTATAAAATCTGATTCCAGATTTCAAATATATCTCTAATAGATGATCATTACTTCTGCTGCTTCTTGAACTTGCATTGTAGAAATGTAGTGCTTCTGAAAATTTTGATGGCTTATAAGTTTGACACCCATATTCTTTGTTCCCTGACTGTAAAATATTTTCACTTGCAGATTTATAAACATCCATCAGAATGATCAAGCCAATGACTTGTTTTCTTTTCTCTATTACATGTTCTCTTCCTATCACCTTTGTATACACACCTGCCTTCAACACTCTTCAAGTGCAAACTGCATCAAGTTCATGCACAGCATTATATGAAATTCAAGAATATTGTCACACATCCTTCTGGCAAAATGGGACAGTCTAGTTTTTTGTCACAAAATACTGCATGATGAAGCCCTTTCTGCCTAATGACTAACTTGATGCAAAGCCCGTATTTCCTTTATAGAAACCACAGAAATACACTGTCACTGATCAGTTCTTGAGTTCAAGAAAATTCATGTAGGATATTGCCATCTGATGACTCACAGTCTAAGATTTCACTCATATGATCAAGTTCACCATTGTAATTAGGGCCTAGAGTCCTACTGTCTATTTTGATCATTATTTTATCCATCTAACAACTGTAAAATGTCTTCCTCTGTCAACTTTTCTACTCTTAACCATTATGGATAGAAAATGAAAAGTTCTAAATTTTCAACTGTGTTCAATGAAAACTAAAAGAAGACTACAAAGATGGTACCTCCAGACTTCATTTGTATTTTCTTAAAATACGTGCAACTCTTGAGGCAATGCAATAAAGACTCAAAGATAATGCCATAGCATTGATTTGAGTATTCCATCATCTTTCTAGACAATTCCTTCATTCTTCCATTTTTTATTTTAGTTTTTCTTAGCATAGTTGGGAATAAAGACTAATGATAAAATCTAGGATGATGAAATTTCCAATATAAAGATACAGTGATGTAAGAATTTATAGCATCTTAGATTCATAAAAAGGTCCAATGACCCATACAGTAACTAGAAAGAGAGAGTTTTAACTTTCTTTTTTAAAGTAAATTTTCTGTTCTTCAGAAGACCTCTAAAAAAGAATGAAAATCATAAAGCATCAATTCTTAAAAGGAGAAATATTTTCCTATTTTCATAAAAGTACAATTCATAAAAAATGTCAATTTTTGCACTGTATGTTTTGAGGCCTTTTCTAACAGCATAAAAGTTGAGCATTATACCTACCTGGGGAATTGAACCTTTTATCATGACTTACTGACCCTCTTTATCTCTAATAACTATTTCTAATGAAGTGTATTTAATTTGATACCAATATAGTTATATGAGCTTTCTTTTAGTCAGTATTGGAATGGTGTATCTTTTTCCACCCTTCAGCTTTCAACCTATATCCTTATGTTTTAAGTGTTTCTTACAGCAGCTTAGTGATAACTTTTCTTAAGCCAGCTATTGTTTGTCTTCTAAAGAATTTAGTACACTGACATTGACTATGATAGGTAATAAATTTGAATTTATTTTGACCGCTGCATTTGGGGATAGCCCATTAGTTCTTTTTCTTCTCCTTTCACCTCCCTCTGTTTTTTAACCATCTTCTGGACTATTTTACTTGCTCTTATTTCATTTACTCAGAAGTTTAAATACCACCTGTATACCAATGATATCAAAATTTTTACCTCAAGCCCAGACCTCTACCCTGAACTACAGACTCCTAAGTTCAACTGCCTACTAGACACATCTGGTTGAATATCTGATATGCATCGTGAACTCCAGAAACACTCCCCTCCCCCAATTATTAAGTTTCCTCCCACAGAACATGCTCCTTCTGCATTCTTCCACTTGTCAGTTGATGGTGACTCCATCCTTCCAATGTTCAGATCAAAATAGAGTCAACCTTGACTCTTCTCCCTCACACCCCCTCCTTTTCATCAATAAATCCCTGTCTCCACCTTCAAAATACATGTAGAATCCAACAATTTTTCACTACCTCCAGCACTGGTACACTGGTCCAAATACAATCTTAACTGTTGAGGATCAAAAGGCAGAAGTTCTGGAACAGTCTGTTCTCAACACACAGCCAAAGCAAGCCTTTTAAAACTTGAGTCATATCAGGTCACTCCTTAGCTTAAAAAATTCCAGATTCTCTTTTCACTCAGAGTAGAAGCAAAAACTACATCACTCGGACTCCTACTTCTGTGACATCACCTCCTAGCTCCCCTCCTCTCATTCACCCTGCTCCAGAGACAATAGCCTCCTTGCTCTTCCATTATCTTGCAAAGTATGATGTTGTCTCCAGGCTCTGTTCTTGCTTCCCCCCTCTGCCTGAAAACACTCCTCCACAGACACCCATAAGGCTCACTGGTTCACGTATCCAGGACTCTCTACTCATTTATCCCCTCACTGAGAACTTCCCTCTTCACCAAGTACAGGACAGCAATCCTCCACACCAGCCACAACAACTCATTCTTCTTGCCCAGTTTAATTTGCATTCAGAGCACTTATTGGACACAGTACACATTTACATTAGTGTTTTTTAACTGCCTCCTCCACCCTCATACCTCTGGAGGCTCCACAAGAACAGGTGACTTCAGTCTTTTTTACTTCTGTATTCCCAGATCCCAGAACAGCAACTAGACCACAACAGGCTCCCCTCCAAGAAATCTGATGAATAAATAAATGAATAAATTAAAGGAATCTGTGTTCTTCTTTATAGTTGGACCATAACAGAAGACAGTTGATAGCAGGAATTTTAAAATTCATGAATGCTGGCTGTCTACTTAGCATCTACCGCCTTCTTCCCACTTCCTAAAGGTACACTTATTTTTGTTCTGGTGTCTGCCTCTAGCCCACCCTCTACCCCTCATCCCCCATTCCATGTATTCTGAGAGAAGTTAAATCCACTCCCACATCTAGGGGTCAGTTCTGGCTGGCTTGAGCTAACCAGCATACTTTCTTCCCCCAAGAAGTCAAATCAAAATCAATTTGAGGGCTCCAGCCTGAATTTGGGCAAAAGTGTTATCTTCATTTCAACATGGTCATACATGGATGGGAGGCCCTGAACTACTGAAGCTTCAGGCTACCAAGCTGGGAATGAAGCTGGCAGACAGAAAAGAGTGAAGCCAAAGGAACTTCATAACAATCCAGAATTACTCAATTAGAGCAATCCTAACAACCTTACAGCTTAAGTAAGTACACAATCCATTTTTCTGTAACATGAAACTGAGAGAATCCTAACTGATGCTTGTTGTGTACTAGATGATATATTATAAATGATAACAAATGGGTCCAGCTTCAGATTACTCTGTTCTCAAGGAATGGGATTCTTGACTGGTGAAGGCATAAAGGTAAGCCCCAATCATTACAGGGAACTTCTAGCCAAGGTTTTGAGTGGGAGAGAACCAGGTAAAGCTCAGGAACATAGTCTTCTTGTTATGACTACCCTCATAGCTTCTCAAACCTTAACAGCAACACTAATTCTTAAGAACTTTTAGCTTAGACTTCATTCTGGATCTGAAACTACCCTTTAATTCAATGAAATATAAAATTTCAACCTATAAAAAGTTATAGAGACATACAGTTCCCAGCTCCACATGTAAGGAGCCAAGAAGTTGTCACTCTGTCCTAACAAGTAAAAAGCTGAACAGACTGAATCAGCAACTCTTCTAGGATCGGAAAGAGAGCAGATGAAGGCACAGGGCAAACTGCAGCCCCCGAGACAAAAAAAACAAAACAGGCAGATACAGAGAACCACAACATTCCAGAGCAGAGACTCATGAGCAGTGGAAACCACCGCCAGGGTAGGAAACCCTGAAATGCAACTGATGAACTGCTGGAGGCTCAGTAGGAACAACTCTGTGGGTTAAAGACTCCAGGGTACCCAACAATGTGCGAGATTTACCTCCAAGAGCCTCATCGGCTTCTCAGAGTAAATACTGGAGAAAAACTCCTTCCTCCTTCTGGCAGGGGATGGGGAAAAGGAGCCATTTTGAAACATCAAAGACTTCTGTTCTTAACAAGGCCTGCCTTCAGGGGAAACTAACTAACCAGAGCCTAACAACCTAGAGGAAGGGAACACCCAACTCCAGCTCACTCTAGCCATCCAGTCCCACCTAAGGGGGCAGGAAAAACCCTGAGAAACACCTGCGAAGTTCACAGTTCAGAGGCACAGGCTGACAAACCTGAGACCTAATCTTAGCACTACAGAATACTTCCCATCCCGCCACCTCACTACATCACTAAAGGCCTATCTACGGCGGGTCCTTCACCCAGCATATCATCATGTGAGGCTATCAAGTGAACAGTAGAAGGCATACCAAATCACAAAAACACAATTTAAAGACATGATGTAGCAGAGATGTTGAAATTACAGACCATGAATTTGAAATAATGATAACTAATATGGTAAGGGCTCTAACGAATAAAGTAGACAGCATGCAAGAACAGACAGGAAATGCAAGAAAAGATGGACACCCTAAGAAAGAAACAAAAAGAGATGTCAGAAATGAAAAACACTGTAACAGAAATGAACAGCAGCTTTGATGGGCTTCTTAGTAGACAGCACAGAGCTGAGGAAAGAATCTCTGAGCTGGAGGCTATCACAACAGAAACTTCCAAAACTGAAAAAGGGAATAAAGACTGAAAAAAAATTAAAACCCCGACATTGAAGAACTGAGGGACAAGCACAAAAAGTATAAAGTATATGTGCATACTAGGAATACCAAAAGGAGAAGAAAGGGAGAAAAAAACAGAAGAAATATTTGAACCAGTAATGGCTGAGAATCTCCTTAAATATATGTCAGCACATAACTACAGACCCAGAAAGCTCAGAGAACACCAAGAACACCAATGCAAACAAATAAATAAATAAAAAAAAAAAAAAAAAAAAAAGACCCCAACTTGGCATAATATTTTCAAACTACAGAAAGTCAAAGATAAATTCTGATGAAAGCCAGAGGAAAAAAATCTTACCCATAAAAGAACAAAGAATTACACCCAACATCAAAAACCATGCAAGCAAAGAGAGACTGGAGTGAAATATTTAAAATGTGGAGAGAAAAACATACCAAACCTAGAATTCTGTACCTACAAATTCATCCTTCAAAAGTGAAGGAAAATAAAACTTTATCAAAAATTGAGAAAATTTGCTACCAACAGACCTGTCTTGCAAGAAATATTAAAAAAACAAAGTTCTTTAGAGGGAAGGAAAAATTACACAGATCCACATAAAGAAAGGAAGTGTATCCAAAAAGGAATGTGAAAGTAAAATAAAAACTTTTACTCTTCTTATTCTTCTTTGAACTAACAGATAATAATTTGTTCAAAATAATAATGGTATTCAGTTATGTATACTTATGGATATATCTTATGTATATGTGCATGTGTGTATATATGTGTATAAACCTGTACACATGTTTATATATACTTATCATTAGTGAAACAAATGACAGCAATTACACAAGATGGAAAGGAAGAATTAGGATTATTTTATTATAAGATATCATAAAGCAGCATTATTTGAAACTGGGCTTAGATTAATTGTAAATGTATATTACAAATTCTACAGCAACAACAAAAAAGAGTAAAAAGAGGAAATATAACTTATATGGCTAAGAAATGAGAGAAAATAGAATTATATAAAATGTTCGATGAAAATCACAAAAGGCCAAAAAAAAAAAAAAAAAGAGTAGATGAAATAAAAAGGAACAAAGAACAAGGGCAACAAATAGAAAATAGTAACCATCATGGTAGATATTAACCCAACTGTACCAGTGATCACTTTGAATATCAATGTCTAAATGCAGCAATAAAGACAGAGATTGTCAGAGCTGATTAAAAAACAAGACTGAACTACGTATGTCTATAAGAAATTCACTTTAAGTATAAAGACACATATAAATTAAAAGTAAATGGATATAGAAAAATATACCATACTAACACTAATTGGAAGAAAGAAAGCGTAGACATATTAATTTCAGACACATAGACTTCAGAGCCGCAAATGTTATCAGCAATAAAGCAGCACATTACATAACAAAAAGGTCAATTCTTCAAGAACACATACCAATCCTTAACACATATGCACCTTACAACAGAGCATTAAACTACATGCAGCAAAAATTGACACAACTACAAGAAGAAATAGAACAATCCATTATCATAATTAAAATTTTCAATATATCTCTATCAGAAATAGACAGATCCAGTAGGCAAAAAACCAGGAAGGACATAACTGAACTCAACACCACCATCAATCAACTGGTATCATTGACACTTACAGTCTACTTCATCCAACAGCAGGATAAACATTCTTCTCAACCTCCCATGCAGCATTCACCAAGATAGGCCCCATTTTGAGCCATAACACATACCTTAACAAATTTTAAAGAAAAGAAATATAACGTCTACTCTCAGTCCACAACTGAATTCAACAAGAAATTAAGAACAGAAAAATAATGGGAAAACCCCCAAATATTCAGATGAAACAACACACTTCTAAAATATACATGAGTCAAAGAAGAGATCTCAAGCACTATATAACTGGAAGAAAGGGAAGGAGGGAGGGAGGGAGGAAGGAAGGAATCTCAATAGAAATTTTAAAATATTTTGAAGTAAATGAAAATGAAAACACAAGTTATCAAAATCTGTGGTATACAGAAAAATTAGTGCTTAAAGGAAAATTTATAGACCACCGAATGCATGTTATGAATGAAGAAATGTCTAAAATCAATAATCTGTGTTTCCACCCTAGTACACTAAAAAAAAGAAAAAAAAAAGAAAATTAAATCCAAAGTGAGCAGAATAAGGAAATAATAAATTAAAGAGAAATTAATGAAACTGAAAACAAAAACAACAACAAAAAAGAGAAAATCAACAGGAAAAAAAGCTGGTTCTTTAAGAGCAATATAAAACATAAGCTTCTAGCCATGCTAACAAAGGAAAAAGGAGAGAGGACACAAATGATTAGTGTCAGAAATGAAAGAGGGTGACACCACTACAGATCCCATGGACGTTAAAAGGATTATAATAAAATGAATACTATGAATAATTCTATGCCCACAAATTTGGTAAGCTGTATGAAATGGACCAATTCCTTGAAAGATACAAACTGCCCAAACTCATATAAGAAACAGATAATCTGAATAGGTCTATGTTTATTTAAGAAACTGAATAAATACTTTACCTTCCCAAACAGAAAGGACCAGGCCCAGATGGGTTCAGCAGTGATTTCTACCAAAAATTTTAGGAAGAAGTAACAGTTGACCCTTGAACAATGCAGGGGTAATCTGTGTATAACTTTCAGTCAGCCCCCTGGATCCACAGTTTCTATGCATTCATGGATTCAGCCAACCAAGGACCACATAGTAGTGTACTATTTACCACTGAAAAATATCTGCATGTAAGTGGACCTGTGCAGTTCAGATCTGTGTTGTTCAAGGGTCAACTCTATTCCAAATTTCTACAATCTCCTTCAGAGGACAGAAGCAGAGAGAATACTTTTTAACTCATTCAATGAGGCCAACAACACCATAATAACAAAACCAGAAAAAGACATTACAAGAAAACTACAAACCAGTATCTGTCATGAACAGATGCAAAGATCCTCAAGAAGATACTAGCAAATCAAATCCAACAATGTATAAAAAGAATTATACAACACAAGTAAGTGGGACTTATCCCAGATATGCAAGGTTGCTCAGCACTCAAAAATCAATTAAAATCACCCATCACATCAGCAGGCTGAAAAAAAAAAAAAAATCACATGATCATATCAATAGATGCAGGAAAAGCATCTGACAAAATTCAACACCCATTCATGACATACGCTCTCAATAAAGTAGGAATAAAGTGGAACTTCCTCAACTTGATAAAGAATATCTATTAAAGACCTACAACTAACACAATTAAAGGTGAAGAAACTTTAGGTTTTTGCACTATAATCAGGTAAAAGCCACTTCTTTTCAAAGTCATACTGGAAGCCCTTATTAATGCAATAAGGCAGGAAAAGGAAATAAAAAGTAATACAGATAGGGAAGGAAGACTGTTACTGTTCACAGATATGATTATTTACTATGTAGGAAGTCCAAAATAATGAATAAAAAACATTCCTGAAACTAATAGACAATTACACCAGGCTGCAGGATACAGGATTAATATATTAAAAAATCAACTGCTTTTGTATAAATCAACAATGAAGAGGTGGAATTTGAAATTTAAAATGCTACATTAGGACCTCAAAAAATGAAACACTCAGATATAAATCTAATAAAATATGTACAACATCCACACAAGGAAAACTGCAAAATTTATGAACAAAAGCAAAAAAGAACTAAGAGGAGATAGTCTACGTTCACAGATAGGATGACTCAAAATGTTTAAGATATCAGTTCTTCCCAATTTGATCTATTAAATTCAATGTATAAATACAACATCAAAGGCATAATCCATGAAAGAAATGAAGGATAGCTGGGCTTCATTAAAACTAAAAATTATGCACTGCAAAAGACAATGTCAAGAGAATGAGAAGACAAGCCATGGACTGAGAAAGTATCTGCAAAAGACACATCTGATAAAAGAATGTAATCTAAAATATACAAAGAACTCTTAAACCTCAACAATAAGAAAATAAAGAATTTGATTAAAAACTGAACCAAAGACCTTAAAAGACACCTCACAAAAACATATACAGATGGCAAATAAGCATATGAAAAGATGCTCCACATCACATTTCATCATGGAAATGCAAATTAAAACAACAGAGAGATAACACTACACACTCATTTGAATAGCCAAAATTTGGAACACTGACCAAACCACCCAATGCTGGCAAGAATGCCGAACAGAAACTCTCATTCATTGCCAGTGGGAAAGCAAAATGGTACAGCCACTTTGGAAGACATTTTGGTGGATTCTTAAAAAACTAAACAGACTCTTACCACTCAATCCAGCCATCATGCTGCTTGGTAGTTACTGAAAGGAGTTGAAAATATGTCCACTCAAAAGTCTGCACAGCAGCTTTTATTCATAATCAACAACACCTGGAGGAAACCAAGGTGTCCTTCAGTAGGTAAATGGATAAACCAATTGTGATATGTCTATACAGCAGAAAAATTTTCAGCAATAAGAAGAAAGAGCTCTCAAGGCATGAAAAAGACATGGAGAAAACTTAAATGCATATTACTAAGTGAAAGAAGCCAATCTGAAAAAGCTGCATACTACATAATCGCAGCTATTTGACACT
Source organism: Camelus ferus (assembly GCF_009834535.1). Lineage (NCBI taxonomy): Eukaryota > Metazoa > Chordata > Mammalia > Artiodactyla > Camelidae > Camelus > Camelus ferus. Next base: position 23,596,053 of record NC_045719.1, read on the forward strand.
CTGCCAAAGGTAAAAGCATGAAGACAGTAAAAAGATCAGTGGTTGTGGGCGTGAAGGGGATGAACAGGCTGAGCACAGATCACTTTGAACTTTTAGGGCAATGAAAATACGATGTATGATACGACAATGGTGGATACCTGTCATTTTACACTTGCCCAAGCCCACAGAACGCACATCAAGAGTGAACCCTTGGGTAGGGTTACTCACTTGTAAGCGTGTAGGTTAATCCATTGTAACAAACACACCCCTCTGGCAGAGGATGCTGATAACGAGGGAGGCTACTCGTGAGTGGAGGCAGGGCGGGGTATACGGGAAATCTCTGTACCTTCCTCTCAATTTTGCTGTGAATCTAAAACTTCTCTAAAAAAATTAATTTAAAAAAATCTACATAGCAAATTTTCCTCATTTATAATAACTCCCCATTTAATGAAAATGAGTGCTCTGACATAGAATTTTATCAGAACTCAGGCTCTAATAAACAGGGCTTCGTTTTTCCTCACAGTGAAGTGTCCTTTCACCAACCCAAACCCAAAACCTCCATTCTGCCCAGCATCCCAGGCCCCCTGGCTTACGTGAAGGCTTCTCTTCTAAAGTCGTGTCACTTCTCCCTGTCAAACAGGATCAGGATCCGTGTCATCAGCCTGCAAACTGGGGACATAGCACCATCTTCAGAAAGTCTCATTAACCCTAATATACTTCAGCTATCATCACATTTCTGTGAACTAATACGGAGTGATTTCTAGGATATACTGTTAACTGAAAAAAGTAAAGGACAAAAGAGTATGTACAGGACGCTACTTGTACAAGAATGGAAATACGTAAACAAGTACATCCTTAATTTTGCAGAAAGAAACATGATGGATAAACTAGAAACTAAGGAGATTCATTAACAACCCTCAAGGCTGGAAATCGGAAGGGATTAGAGGAGGAAGGGGGTAGTGACACTTCCATGGATAGCTTTGACTTTTGAAATTGTGTTGACACTTCACATACTCAAAGTGAAATAAACCAGTGAGGAAACCTAATTTTACTTCGTATGAATAAAACATAATTAACCAAAGGGGAAATAATGTAAATAACTTTTCAACACGCTATTTTTACTCTCTACCCTCAGTCTAAAGACATAAGTACTCTAAACATTAAACTCTGGTTAGAAAGCTTATTTATCACAGTGGTATGCGTCAGTAATTCTGAAAACTATTTTCTCCATTATTATAGGATTGAGCAAATGAGTAAACATACTGCAAATAAGACATTTACAGAATGGGAGAGAGTAAAAGTGAATCCTGTGGTGATGAACTGGAAATAGAGTTATTTGTATGAACTCATGGTTTTCAACAATAAATACAGACCTTGACATAAATATGTGTGTGTATATACATAATCTAACTTTTTTACCTCTCTATTTCTTAGCTGTGTGCAGTAAAAGGGCCTAGAAACAGAGAAGCCCCAGGAACAATGAGCATCCTGAGCACTCGATGTTGGTTGCTAAACACCATTCCCCACTAAGGGAACTGCAGACCTCTACCTCTGACTGTGGGGGAGTAAGTGGTACTGGAGCACGAGCCCTTCTTCACCCCACATATATGACATATCTTTCAGAAGCTGATCAACAAGTAGTGACAGGTTGATCTGGGAGCCCACTGACTGTTCCAGCTTTCTTTCCTAGGCACTTCCTAGGCTGGGGTGTGAGGCAGGGGGCCCTAAATAGATCAGCACAGTCATCTTGATGATGCAGAGACATGAGAGCTCAGGGAGGCTGGGTGGCTGGAATCTGCAGGACAGGGAACCAGAGGAGGAGAGCGCCTCTCAGAGAAAGGGCTCCAATAAACTACATGGGGCTCGCTTAAGCTTTAAGCTGAGGCAATTGCCATTTCATAGGCAATTATCGAAGAAAGAACAACAGGGAGCTCTGGCCTGAACAACTCCTGGTGTTCACATCATGACCAGCAGCAAACAAGAGAATACACAGAAGACCCAGGAATTTAGTAAAGGCATCACAAACTTTTAAAACAAGCCTCAAAAGGGTTGGGCAGATCCTCCAGGAGAGTAACTGCCTGCTAGAACAAAACAACACTTAAACACAGACACCCAGTAAGGGCTCTTCTATCTGTACAAAAGCAAAACCAATTTACAGATATTTCGTATAATCCAAGAGGAGAACATTCCCAGAGGTTCACAGTTAAGAGATAACAAGTACGTAATATTACAAATATTTTAAATGAGTAAATTACATTGTTATTTAATGCATTAACCATGTTGGCTTTGCTTTTATTTTCGAAAATGTGAATACACTGACTACCTCCATGTCTCTCAAATCGTATTCTGACTCCCAAAGTCCTAAGTTACTCACATGGAAATTCTAATCAGGAGGTTTCCAGGAACCTTAATTCTCAAGATCCTCCTAACTGGTAGTGGCCTTCAAATCTAGCATTCACTCAGTGATGCTCTCACTGAACAAAGTATTTGTACAATGGTGAGTTGCAGAGTTGTCTGCAGAATCATTCATCAATCACACATGAAAAAAGGGCACTTTTAATGTATGTTAAGACACACAACACAGCCTCCAAGGGTCAGATGTCTAACATCTTCCTGTGAAGCTCAAGGATGCTGAGTGTGGCTTCTCCAGCTGCAGGTGAGGGGCCAGGTCCCAGAAAAAGGACTTTGTCAAGCAGACAAGACAAAGGAACAGAGCCTGAACCAGGGGTAAGAACACCACACCCTGCAGAAACTCTGCACCCAGCTTTCACATGGCCCTCAAGCTACAAACAGTCTGGTTTTTTCTAAAGCATCATAAAAATTAAAAAAAAAATTAATAACATATGACAAAGACTGCAAGAGGCCCACAAAGCTAAAATACCTGGCCCTTTACTGAAAAGGTTTGCCTAACCCTAGTCTAGTCTAACTCTGGCTCCCATGGGACCCTCTCAGAAAGCAAACTGTCCTGCTAAACATAAATTGCCAGAGGCAGACTGATAAAAATTCAATGTTTTTCTAATTTTTTCAGCTCTGCCCTTCTAGCTGCTGGAGCTCTACCGAACCTGACCCAGGGTCACGGGCTGAATTACACTCCCCCGGCCTCATGAAAGAGGGGACTTCTGCATGGAAGACCTCTTCTGGCCTCTGGTGCCTTCTAATGTTCGCTCCCCACCAAAGGCAGCATGACCTAACTGGGCAGGCCTGGACAGGGGACTGGGGAGAATGGCCAAAGGCAGTTGCCTCTTCTTCACCCTATAAGCCACCTATACACGCACTGTATCAAAACACAAAGCTCGTTTTACTTAACCATGACACTTGGCCAACGTTACTTCATCAGCAACGAAAATTCTTCAATTCTTCATCCCATGAACTACCTGTTAAGTACCTTCAGTGGACTCAGCACCGTGCGGGTGCTGGGCTGCTGCCCCGACTCCAGGAATTGAGCTTGTCTGTACAAGAAGCAGACTGATAACAAACAACTAAAAAATAAACTGAGGAACTGAGAAGTACGAAGATGAAGCTAAAATAGGAAAATGTGACAGACAGTGAGGGGAAGTGGAAGGGCCTGTTTTGGTGAAAATGCCCAGGTAACAACTCTCTAAGGAGATGACATTTGAGCAGAGGCCTTTCCAAGCAAAGGGAACGCTGAGCGCAATGTGTCTGAGGGGAGCTGAGCTCTTTCTAGCAGAGAACGAGGGCTGCGAGACCAAGCGGGATGGACGAGGGGGAGAAGGGGAGAGACGCGGCGGGGAAGGCGAGGCAGCCGGGGCAGGAGACTTCACACATTTGGTATCAGCTTCCCCGCAAATAACTGCAAATTCAGTGGAATCACCCTACAGTTCCAGGTCAGAAGTCTGAAACTTGGCAGGGCTGCATTCCTGAGGCACCAGAGAATGAGCTCCCTTGCCTTGCCGGCTTCTGGAAGCTGTCCACGTTCCTCGGCTCAGGGATTCTTCCCCGCATTGCTGTCATTTCTTCCCTCATAGTAATTTTTCCTAATTCTCATTTCTCAACTTCTAATCCTCCTGCCTCCCTCTTATACAGACCCTTGTCTGTATATTCACCCCACTGGATAACCCAGGATAACCTCTCCACTTCAAGATCTCTCACTTACTTGTACCTGTGACGTCCCTTTTGCGCTGTAAGAGCACATATTCATAGGTCCTGGGGACTAGGACACGGACACCCTCGGGGGGCATTATTCAGCCCACCACACTTTACTTCTGAGGACTATTTGGAGTCGGAAGTGTGAAGTGGTTATTTTTTAAGATTACTCAGGCTACACTAAGGGGAAAGCGCTACAGTGGGCCAACAATGGAGCAGAGAGATGAGTCAGCAAGTTACTGCTAATACATACTTCCTATTTTTAAAAAAGAAAATAATATCTAAGAGCATAAAATATTATTTAGGTAGTATTTTTTTAAAAATGGAAACAAGGTCAGAAATGAATTAGCAACAGCCAATATTATTACTTCCACAAAAAGAGTACTCTAAGCCATTTTTAATGGCATCTCTGGCATGTTCAAATGAAGAAATTAAAGGTGTAATATTAAATGTTTATATCAGGCGAGAAGGACTGAAATCAATGATCTAAGCTTCCACCTTAAGAAGCTAGAAAATGAGAAGTAAATTAAAACCAAAGCACATAGAAGAAAATGATTACTTAATTAATAAAATTAATGAAACAGAAAACAGGGGGGAAAAATCAAAGCTGGTTCTTTGAGATAATCAAAAAAGTAATCAATGTTTTGCCAGAATTTTTAAGAAAAATGACATAAATTATCAGTATCAAAATGAAAAAGGAGATATCAATATAGATTCAGTAGACATCTTAAAAGGATAAGGGAATATTATGAACAATTTTATGCCAATAAATTTAAAACCATGGATAAAACATATAATATCCCTAAATAACATAATTTATCAAAATGTAAAAAGGAGTGGATAACATGAATAGTCTTCTATCCACTAAAGACATTAAAATCTTAGTTAAAAATCTTCCCACAAAGAAGCTCCGAGACCAGACGGCTTTGTTGGTACATTTTACCAAACAACCATGTAAGAAACAAATACCAGTTCTACACAAGCTTGTCCAGCAAGACAGAAGAAACAGAATCGGAACATTTCCCAATTCACTGTATGAGACCAATAATACCTTGACACCAAAAACAGACAGAGACATGAAAAGAAAATTAAAAACCAATTTCCCTTATGAACGAAGTGCAAAATTCATCAACAAAACTGGCAAATTAAATTCGGCAATATATAAAAGCTATATAGTACATCATGACCAAGAAGGGTGTATTCCAGGAATACAAGATTGCTTAATATTTGAAAATCAATCAATTCACCATATTAAGAGACTGAGAAAGAAAAACCATATAATCATCTTAATAGGTACAAAAATGTTTTTGATAAAATTCAACACCAATTCATGATTAAAAAAACAAACTCAACAAACTGGGAATAGAAACTTTTTCACCATAGTCAAGTACACTGATGAAAAACTTACAGCTAAATTACACTTAATGGTGAAAGACTGAATGCATCCCCCTAAAGCTGAAGAAAAGACAAGGATGGACATTTTCACCACTTTTATTCAACACTGTAATAAGGGCCTAATTTTAAGATAAGACTAAAACAAAAGGCCAACAGAATGGAAAGGAAGAAGTAAAACTGTCCTTTTTTACAGATGACTTGACCATCTACATAGAAATACCAAGGAATCTACAAAAATGATTCCTCGAACTAAAAAGTGAGTTTAATACAGTTGCAAGACACAAAGTCAATATACAAAAATCAATTGCATTTCCACACTTTACAATGTCATTAAAAAATATGCAGTATTTAGGACTAAATCTAGCCGAGTATGTTCAAGACTTGTACAGAGTAATGAGACAGTAAAGAGCATAAGAGCCTGGGTATAACTCCCAAGACTCAACTGACTTTTTAGAAAGGTCCTAAGATAATTCAGTGGAGGAAGTTAGTCTTTAATAAATGGTGAAAGAACTGGACATACATATGAATAAAAAAAAAAAACCCTGAAGTATAATAAAAAATGCATTTGGTTTTTGTCACTGTATCCTGGCACAGAGCTCTTGAAACCTTTAGAATTTCCTGAGTGATAGAAGTATTTTGTTTTTATTTATAATGAGCCCCTCTCAACCATAGCTGGGTTTATGTTAATGAGATGACAGTTGGAGGGCCACTTAAGAGTTTTAGGATGGAGGCTGGTCACCAGAAGGTCCAAGCCATGATAAGAGGTTAGAACTTTCACCCCTACCCTTCAACCTATGGTGACAGTAGAGGGACCAGAGACTGAACTGATCACTAATGGCAAATGATTCAATCAATCGTGGCTATGTAATGGAACCTCTGTAAAAATCATTAATGATTGGGTTCAAGAAGCTTCCGGGGATGGGAGGAGTGTGTAGCTCAAGTGGTAGAGTGCTTGCTAAGCAAGCACAAGGTCCTGGGTTCAACTCCTGGCACCTCAAATAAATAAACAAACCTAATTACCTCCCCACAACCCTGGTGAAAAAAAAAGAGAAAAGAAAAAAGAAGCTTCCAGGTTGTCAAACACATGTTTGGGAGTGTGTCACACCCAAGAGGGCATGGAAGGTTCTAAACACCCTCCAGCCCAAGCCTGCCCTATGCATTCTACCATTTGGCTGTTCTTGAGTTGTATCCTTTAAAATAAACCAGTAATAATAAGTAAAGCACTTTCTGAGGGTCAGTCCAGCCAGTCCTATGATGGGGGAGAGGCGGTGGTTTATGTACCAATTCACCAATTCTGACACCAACTGGGTGTCCAACAATTCAGTTCAATTCTGATACTAACCCCCTAAATCAGCACAGATCCTACAGGTTAAAGGCACTGTCCATGAGCCTGCTTCACTTTAGATGCCAGTCCTAAGTCCTGGAGATAATCCAGACTTCAGACCAACCAGCTAAAAATTTAAGTGTTCCCACAAACCCCTCATCAGATTCAATAAATCAATCGAATAATTCACAAAACTTAGGAAAACATTTTACTTACATTTACCAGTTTATTATTAAGGATACAGCTCAGGATCAGCCGAAAGTAAGAGATGTACAGGGCAAGATACAGGGGAGGAGGGGCACAAAGGTTTCACCCTCCCAACAATCCCACGTGTTCACCACCCTGAAGTTTGCCCCAAGCCTCATTGTTCATATAGTTTTTTAATTGAGTCTTCACTATACAGGCATAGCTGATTAAATCACTGCCCAGTAGTGATTAACTCAATCTCTGGCCCCTCTACCTTCTCAAGGCTGAAGTAGGGCTGAAAGTTCTAACCCTCTAAAGTCAGGATTGATTTTTCTGGCAACCAGCCCCATTCTAAGGTCATCTGGGGCCCCTGCCTTCAGGCATCTCCTTAGCACAAAAAAGATACTCTTATTACTCCAAAGAAATTCCCAGGATTTTAGGAGCTCTATGCCAGGAACCCAGGGCAAAAACCAAATATATATTTTATTATACCACATTACCTAAATCCACATCTTAACAATATATACAAAAAGTAACTAAGAATGAATCATAGGTCTAAGTATAAAGCATAAAAACTGAAAACTTTCTAGAAGAAAACACAGTGAAAAAGTCTTTGTGACTTTGAAGTAGGACAATTTTTCTTAGTTCACAAAATAGAAGCAAGCCATAAAAGAAAACAAATTGATTAACTGGACTTCGACTGAAAAACTTTTGTTCTTCAAAACAAACTGTTAAGAAAAAGACAAGCCAAAGAGCAGGAGTAAAAATATGCTTACTTATCATTTATCATTTAACATTCATCAGCAAAAGGTCTGTATCAAGAATATATTAAAAACTCTGTAACTCAATAAAAAGATGATCTTTTATTTATATTTTTACTAGATCATTGGTAAAAGATGTGAATAAATACTTGACCAAAAAAGATACAGGTGACAAAAAAGCACCAGAAAAGATGCTCAAAATCATTACGCATTAGAGGAATGCAACCTAAAGCCACAATTACATGGTAACTACATATCCATCAGGATGTCTAAAATTAAAGACTGACAACATGAAGCGTTGACGAGAATGTGGAACACCTGGAACTATCATACACCGCTGGCGGCAATGCAAAACGGCTAGAAAATAGTAGCAGCCTCTTATAAAATGAAATGTACAGTTATGACAAAACCCAGTAATTCCACTCTTAAGTACTTATCCAAGAGAAAAAAAAAACACACTCACAAAAAGACTTATATGTGAATGTTCATAAAAGTCAAAATAGTGGAAAAACCCAAATGACAAGTAATTGCTAAACAGATAAATTGTGGTGTATCTATGCAATGGACTACTCAGCATGGAAAACAAATGCTCTGCAATATAATGAAAACCATACTCAGCAATAAAGTGAAACTACTGGAACATATACCATGGGTCAACCTCAAAGCATTATGCTAAGTGAAGGAAACCAGATACAAATGGCCATCTACAGAAGGATTCCATTTGTAGGACATTCTAGAAGAGGAAAAACTATGGTAAAAGCAATGAAGGTCATTGTTTTAAGGGGGTGGGAGTAGGGGAAGGGATAGGCTACATATGGGCATAAGACAGATTTTAACAGCACCACCCACAAGCAGGCTGGCACCAGCCCCAGGACAACCTGATCCCAAAGCCAGCTGCCCCAGGACCCAGCCCCACCCACCAGTGATCTGCAGCGTCTGCACAAGGCAGAGCCTGGCAGCCAGCCATGTCAGAGGCCAGCCTCATCTCCCAGCACAACCACAGCAGTCAGCCCTGCCAACACAGAAGGGTTCACACAGCCCACATAGGGGGCAGCCCTAGAGCACAGAGCTCTGGTGACCAGAGGGGAGTGTGCTGCTGGACCCCATAGGACATCTCCTACCTAAGGCCACTAATCCAAGATCAGGAAGTGTAACCAACCTACCTAATACACAGAATTAAAAACAGAGAATTGAGAAAAATGAGGCAACAAAGTATATATTTTAAAGAAACAAATTAAAATTCCAGAAGAATTAACTGAAGTGGAGATAAGCAAACTACCTGACAGAGTTCAAGATAAAGATCATAAAGATGTTCAGTGAATGTGGGAGAAGAACAGATGTAAAGAATTTTACTGTCACCATTTGCAGATGACATGATACCATGTATAGAAAGTCCTAAAGACACTACCAAAAACTATTATAACTTATCAATGAATTCAGTAAAGTTGCAGGGTACAAAACTTTAAGTTCTACCTTTCTAACAACAAACTATCAGAAAGAGAAATTAAGAGAACAATCCCATTTACAGATGCATCAAAAATAATAAAATAACTAGGAACAAATCTAACTAAGGAAGTAAAAGACCTGTACTCAGAAAACTGTAGGGCAATGATGAAAGAAACTGAAGACAACACCAACAAACGGAAAGATATACCATGCTTGTGGATTAAGAATATTGTTAAAATGACCACAATACCCAAAGCAATATACAGATCCAGTGAATTCCTATCAAAAGACCCATGGCATTTCAACTAGAATAAATCTAAAATGTTTATGGAAACACCAAAGAACCCAAATAGGGGAAATGATCTTGAGAAAGAAAAACGGAGCTAGAGGTATGATACTCCCTGATTTCAAACTACACTACAAAGCTACGGTCATCAAAACAACATGGTACTTGCACCAACACACACACACAGATTAATGGAGCAGAACACAAAGCCCAGAAGTGAACCTACATTTATAGGAGCAATTAATATACAAGAGAGGCAAGAACGTAAAACAGGGAAATAAATGATGTTAGGAAAACTGGATGGTTATTGCAAAAGAATGAAACTGGCCTACCTACTCCCACAATATACAAAAATTAACTCAAAGTGGGTTAAAGACTTAAATATAAGACCTGAAACCACAAAACCAGAAGAAAGCAAAAGCAGTATACTCCCTGTCATTGGTCTTAGCAATAATTTGTTTGTAAATGACTCCTCAGGCAAAGGAAACAAAAGTAAATATAAACAAATGGGACTATATCAAACTAAAAGCTTCTGCACAGTGAAGGAAACTGTCAACAAACAAAAAGGCAACCTATTTGAATGGGAAAATATATTTGCAAATGATAGAGCTAATAAGAGGTTAATCTCTAAAATATACAAAGAACTCATATAACTCAGTATCAAAAACACAGGCACCCCAATTAAAAAGTGGGCAGAGGCCTGAATAGACATTTTTCCAGAGAAGACATACAGATGGCCAAAAGTCACATGAAATCATTAATCACAAGGGAAATGTAAATCAAAACCACAATGAAATATTACCTCACACCTGTCAGAATGGCTATTATCAAAAAGAAAACAAATAACAAGTGTTCGTGAGAATGTGGAGAAAAAGGAACTCTTATGCACTGTTGGTGGGAATGTAAAGTCATGCAGCCACCATGGCAAACAGTATGGATACTCCTCAAGAAATTAAAAATAGAATTATCATACGATCCACCAATTTCACTCCTTGGTAGCCTTCCAAAGAAAACAAAAACACTAATTCAAAATCATATATGCACCCCTATGTTCACTGCAGCATTATTTACAGTAGCCAAAATATGAAAGCACCCTAAGTGTCCACTGATAGACAAACGAATAAAGAAGATATGATATATATTTTCAGTGGAATATTAGTCATTAAAAAAAACGAAATCTTGCTACTTACGAGAACATGGATAGACCTAAAGGGCATTATGCTAAATGAAATAAGTTAGACAGAGAAAGACAAAGATCATATGATTTCATTTATACATGGAATCTATAAAACAAAACAAATCAACAAACATAACCAAACAAAAACAGTCACAGATAGAGAATAAACAGGTGGTTGCCAGAGGGGGCAAGGGTAGGACGATGAGTGAAATAGGTGAGGGAGATTAAGAGGTACAAACTTCCAGGTGCAAAATAAATGAGTCACGGTGATGAACTGTACAGTAGAACACAGTCGATTATATTTAGTAACTCTGTATGCTGACAGATGGTAACTAGACTTCTCACAGTGACCATTTCGTAATGTATAGGAAGACTGAATGACTATGCCATGCACCTGGAACTAACACAGTGTTATAAGTCAATCATACTTCAATTAAAAAAGAAAAAAGAAAGCTTTTTAAGTAAAGAACATGTTCTATAGCACAACTACCCTCATGGTTTAAACATCTGTCAAAACTAATCAACAACATATGTACTTAAAATTGGTGCATTTTTGCAAGAAATTCTTATCCCTATAACAGATTTTTTTTTTAATTTCCAAAAAAAGAATCTTATGCTAAACACAGATCTGTAGATATCTAGCTTTCACTTATAAAGTCTCTAAGGGACTAACACTCACATACACAAATATAATTTAACCTGAGATTCTGAAACAATACTGAGTTAGGTAAGTTCATTAGACAGAGGCCTCCACATATCTAACCATGTCATGAAATCTACATCCATTTGAAAATACAACGTTCAATAATAAAGCATGTTGACAATTTTAGTGAGAAGTTTTTAGTCAAAACACAATTTACTAGAACTGAAAAGCAGAAGCAAAAGTACCTTTACTTAAAAAAAAAAAAAACCCACACTAGTGTAATTCAGTGAAATACTCAATTTAGAGTTCTACATACAGGAATCAATTACCAAGAACTGTTTATAATCTATTTCAGGAATTTCAAAAGAAAAGATCCTCAGTCTCAGTAATTTCTCAAAAAACTTCATTTCAAAAATTTTATGGTAAAAACAACACATATGTACTTTGCTACTTAGCCTTAGAACACTAACAGAAAAAAATAAACAGATGACAGGATCAGTTACATCTGATGCAGTACCCTAGTTTAAAAAGACCTTTTCATAATTTCGTCAAAGATAATATATTAAAAAATTTAACTCCTAAACATTTCACAATGAGTTCTGACTATCAAAATGTTATTTCTCAGGATACTAAGAGACTTACAGGCAAGCCATGAACCCAGAAGCAGTGCATCCACAAGGAGGAGTATACGTGTGACACCGAATCCCAACCTGGAGTCGGTCCTAGGGCACGGCACGGTTATCTGAAAGCACGTACATGGAGGAAACATCATCTCCAGCCATAACTACGATATATATTTTTTCTGGATCTAGGTATTACTGTAGTCAAATAGAAAATTCATCTAAATAGATTACTGTACCCAGAGTGGCATTTTGATATTACATATCTTCTCAGTCAACACAGGACCACTACAGTGTGTAAGTGCCTGAAATTGTAAGAACTTAAAAAGGAGACTTCATATTGCAAAAGATTTAAAATCACTGCTACAGTAAAGAAAACTCTGCCCTAAGAGTCAGAAGTAGTTCCAATGGAGCCACCACCTTTAACCAAGTACTTAACCTCACAGAGATTCTGTAAAATGAAAGCATCTGAATAGCTGTATAAGGTCTTTTTATTCTGAAATTTTTCCCGCTAAATGTTGCAACAATAATTCAGAAATGCAATTAATGTTACAATTTTAGTTACCCAAATGGAAAAATACACTAAATATACTTGGTAATTTTTTCAAAATTATTTACTTTGTATCTATTAGCTTAATATAATTTCTTACTGTAATTATTATTACCAAAAGTTTGAAGGTGGGAAAAAGAAACCATCACTCCTAAGCTGTGACTTTATTTGTAGACAGAGCTCACACAGGTGCAGTCATAATGGGAGTAACACTTCACATGTAGCTCTCTTCTCATACTATGTATTTTTCACACTGTAATGTAGTTTTCACTTTATCACTTTAAGTAGTATCTTAACATTCTACTGAGTGCACTTACATATCTGCATATTCATGTATATTTGTATGCATCTGTACAATGAAATACTAAAAGGATGAATTGAAATAATAAAAATTGCTACTTTTATTTGGGAAAGAATGGTGTACAGGGAGTGGGTAAGAGTGGGACTTCTCTGTATACTTTTCACACATATTGTATACATTTCATACATTTTGACATACTACCTATTTTTTAAACTAAAATATAATTTTAAAAATGTAAAGATAAGTAAAATACGATTGTTGACTCTAAATAAAAGATTTAAATGAGAAGTCAGAAATCACTCAGTCCAACCTGCAGTGCATAGAGGGATCATTTTATTAACAGTGCTTAATTATCTGTTCTTGTAGCATATTAAAAAAAAGGACATGGAAAACCAACCAAGATCAGGAGCCAGAGACCCTATCAGTGAATTTCAGAGAAACTGCTCACATCCCAATAGCCCCTGAAAAAAAAGTCAGTGAATCACAGCACAGTGTAATGGCTGATTAGATTCAGCAAATACCTGCTGAGTCCCTATTACACACTGTGTTGTTAGAACATGTAAGATGATTCTCAAAAAAGAAAATAGAAGTTCCTGTCCTCAAGAAATTTGAGGCAAGACCACTTCACAAGCTTTAAGTGTTTGGAAATAGACAAGGTGCCACTAGAATACAGACATACAGAGAAGAGAAACATTTGTGGGGGCAGAAAGGGAAGAGGGAAAATGAGTAACTTTAGGGGGTTGAGGAGCTAACATAACCAATAAATGAGTACATTTACATTTTTGAGGATTTTGTTTTTGAATATGACTGCTTCAGAACAGAAATTAAAGCTCTAATTATGTGAAAGACTATACTTCAACAATAACTAATAAATGAGGTCTGATTAAAATTAAGATTTTATACTAATATAGAATATGTTTAAATATTCTTACGTATGTAAAGAGATTTTGTTTATGCAGAATTATAGTACACTTAATGTATACATATTAATAAAGACAGACCTACTAAACTGTCTGTTTCAAATATATGTAAGAAAAGAAAACCTTTCAGAGAGATTCAAAAGAATGGTTCTATTATACACTGAGTTACTAAAACAAATGATTTTCTCCAATTTTTCTGTAATTCAAACTTTTTTTTTTTTGGACAAAATACAGTAACAAACTTTATGAGTTAAAGTATAGGAGATTATCCTGATCATGAAAAGTACACAGAGCAAAGAAAACAGACTTGCTTGGCCCTTGGGAAAAAGTATTCAAGCCCAGCAGTATTTAATCTGGTCAAGCACCTGGTATGTTACTTAGTATGTCTCCAAAACAGCAACCTATAAAAGATACCTGTAAACTGTACTAAAGCATTGAAACTTTTTCCAAAGAGCATTAATATTGTGGAGACCTAAAACAAATGGGCAGCAAAGGAATAGGTAAAACAAAAAGAATTCTATCAGTAATTATAGTGGTATAACTATAAAACCTACTACCAACACAGACGGTAATGAGTTATGACCATCAGCACTTACTTCTGAAGTCTCATTCTGCCTTCACTACACCACCATCACTCCTCAAAGATTCATAGAATTGGGCCTCCCTTAAAAGCCCCCAGACTGTTCTGTGTCTCACCAATGAGCCTCTCAGTGGTCCTCAGAGCCATCAGTATGGTGTTAGACTCAGTCACCTGGAGAGACAGCCATCCACCTGGTCCTAAGGTCACAGATATAAGAATCCTAATTCTCTCAGTGTAAGTTTTCCATATTGTTTAAGGAAAAAATTTAAATATATGAAGCCCTTATAAAAACTATTAACATCTATAATAATGAGCACTGCATTGGCGTACACTGTCACATGACACCTCCAACAACGCTACCGGGAGGGCAGCATTACTCGCATTTGCCAGATGTAAGGGCAGAAGCCTGTACTCAGAACATCATCTCCCAGGCTGCTGACAAGAATAATCCTGCTCTCTTTGATTACCAAACTCAAGCTTGAACTAATCCTTTTAGACACAGTACATTATATCAAAAGCTAAAATATAACTCATTCATACCTGAATGTTCCTAAATACCATAGAATTCTGCCATATTTTAAGGTGGAAGATACAGGGTTTGAAGTTTGAGAAACTGAGGACCCTTAACAATGAAACTGACCAAAATCAGCCACAACTAAGACAGCTGTAAAAACATTCTGTCTAGAAACACTTCCCCTATGTCCCCTGCACTGCTCTTCGTAGACTCTAAATGCTCAAAACATACGTGTGGAATGAGTAAATCACTGTATGCTGTTCCCTCAGGTGTCTGATTATCTCAAGTGGATTATCTCATTTATATTTTTACTGAAAAAAAAAAGTTATGCCTCAGTTCCTTCTACTTTCATTTACTTATTCATAAATTACAATGATACTGCATATTATCAGCATTTTAATCTTTATCAGCTACATTTTTTACTAACTGAAATAGAGTCATTCAAATTCATGACTCAGAAATACTTACAAATATGGAAAATGCAAGATAACTTAATCTCTGGCTTTTGGTAACACAGCACAAACAGAAAAAAAAAAAAAAAAAAAAAACAGCTTTTGCTGCTGTAGGTACCAATTTAAAAATACAACTTGTGGACACATACCTGAGTGAGTACTACCACAAACACCAACCTCCAAAGCGAACATCTGTGCTTAACATTTTGTCCTGGGGCAGCTACTGCTACTCAAATACAGCATTTTTTAAACAACTCATAAATACAGAACACACTGTTGTGACTAGAAGACACAATGCTTCCTTCCAAGCTGACCTTTCATAAATATTATTCATGTACTACAAATGAATATTTTAATGGCTTGAATTATTTTCTCAACTTCCAAAACAACTTTTCCACTATATTGTAAAAGTTTCTAATACTGACATGCATTTTTTTTATGGTAAAGCAGTAAAAAAACAGACAAAGAAGAATTGCTGGTAACAAAATTCAAACCACTTCATAATGGAAAACAGGCTATCACTAAGGAAAAATTAGACTACAGTTTTAAAAACAATATATTTACATACCAGCACAGAATATCCCTGGGACTTCACTTCTGTTATGGTCCGCACTTTGTTATCAGATTTTAAAGCATCCACAGCTTTTGAGAGCTAAACAGAAATCAGTAGGGTAAGGAGGGAAAAGGGGAAAAATCATTTTCAGATTGATATCAACACTATATCTTAATATTAGAAGCAAACAGTTTAATCTTTACACTCACAATTTTTATAAGATTTTTACTCAATGAACTTTTGGCATAAACTCTGTTTATTCCAAGCCCCACAAATCCTAGTTAAGAAAAATAAAAGGACAATCATTTGAGTCAGTGAGGTATTCAGGATAGACTCCCCCCCCCACACAAGCTGGTTATCTTGGGACTTAAGAATCTACCACCTCCTTGAGGTTCATGTCAAGAGCTTTGTCCTAATTTTCATGTTCTCCTTCCTTTTGAGGCATATTTTTGAAGAATGTGGTATATGTAACATATTTGTAAAATCAATCTAGTGCTTAATACTTACTGCTTTTCTTCAGCCTTTTAGAGAAGAGCTATAAAGCAGCATGTCTCCTTCAATTATCCCTCCTTAAACACAACCAAGGTAATCCACCACAGTTTACTAAATTGTACATCACTAAATCAGATTAACTAGTGGGAAGGCCATGCTGACTGGTGAAAACTCTAACTTACAGAATACTATTTAAAATACAGTTTTATCACCTTCAAGTGTATTCAGAAGTACATAATAGCTAACAATTCCTTATCACAGGGAAGCACTGTGGGATCAGCCTTTTTGCTAGTGTACTAGGTGTTAATAGCTCAATTACTTTTTTAGTCATACTACACACGTGGTTTCAGTATTTCCATCCCATGTTTCTCTCCTGACTCTGTCCCATGTACTTAACCTGAAGCCACTTCCATTTAGAAGTCCAACAAGCAATTCAACCTGAATCTATAAAAGTTCATTTTTTCTCCCAAAAAGCCCAGCTCTCCCTCCTAACTTTCCTGATTTTTTCAGAGCATCACCCAAATCCAGCCTTCCATTCTGACTGCAATTTTCTACAAATAATTCCATGCACAGAATTCACCTCCTACTTAAAACCCTTTAATTATTTCTAATTTCCAAAATACCTGATTTCAAAGACCTTAATTTGATATTCAAAGTCCTATAAAACCTGTTCCCAACCTTCTTGTTCCCTGAGTAAGCACAAGTTTTCCTTACACATCAGAAATGCCTTCCATCTAGTTCAAGGGGGCAGGCGGGGGTGGTGGTGATTCTTATTTGTAATCGGGCACATGTGCACACACCTTCTCAGGGTAGTTTGCAAACCCATTTTTCAAAGAAAGTACAAAGATGAACTCTGGCTCACAGCAGAATAAATTTGCAAGAATTCCAAACGATCTCAGTATGGAGAAAATCATGAAGGAGAACTGGTACCCAGGGCAGCCTCCACATTAAACAGCTGATGGCCTTGGGTAGGACCCAACACTAATGACAATAGCTACCACTAACTGAGTACTTCATTATGTTCCCAGCACCTCATGTAACCCCCAAAACAACCTAAGAAGTAGGTACTATTTTTATTCTTGTGGAACAGATAAAATAATTGGGACTTGGGGAGGTTAAGTAAACACCGTCAGCTAGTAAGTGGCAAACTCCACACTTGAAGGAAGAATGACTACGCTACACAGTTCAAGCTTCAGTTTCCTCATGAAGAAAGCCAAATGGATATAACCAGACACGTTCATTCATTCAGAGGTACTGAGGACCCATTTTGGTGCTCAGCCCTCAAGGAACTACAGTCTAGGAAAGAAAGACAAACAATAAACTAATCATAAAATGTACATTTCAAAATGCTTTACGTGCTCTAAATGGTGCTACAGTAATTTGCAACCGGAACTGTATGGTCTGCAGGGGGGAAGGGGAGCTTAGTCAGGAAAAGCTTATCCATGTCAGCACTATTTCAGTTGAGATTAGAAAGATGAGTAGGAGCTGGGGGTAGTTAGTTATCACAAAACTGAGGATAGCGGTCACCTCTAGAAGGGGATTTAATAAGACATTTCTAAAGAACTGACAATGTTCTATTCTACAATTTGCACAATAATTACATTATTTATTAATTTTTTTAAAAGGTATGCTTTACATTTGCTTAAATACGTCAAAGTGAAATTAGAAGTGGTAAAAAAAATACTCCAATAAGTGTAAAATAAACACCTAGAAATATATAAATTATCAAGAAGAAACAGAAAATGTAAAATCTTGTAACCATGTGTTAAAAAATTTTTGAATCAGTAGTTTAACATGTTCCCATCAAAACCAGGTTCAAACAAAATCCAGGTTCAGACTGCTTTACAAACAAGTTCTACCAAACTTTAAAGGACTCAATCATTCCAACCACCAGGAGTGCATTATTAGGGATGTTGCTAATATCAAAATGAATTTTGTTTCATTTTACTTGTACTCAAAACTGTTCAGAAACTCTGGATTTTCTGTTGCTCATGTAAGGTGATCTCCTCACGTCTTTGAGCTCTAAAAACCACACAAGAGACTATATTATTAAAAGTTACATTAACAGTTAAGCCAGCACAGCTAGGAATCTGGTCTGGAGCGTCTGTAGAGGATTTATACTGCTGCTGGTCCTGCCTTTCAAACAGGCGGTACCAACACCCAGCAAAGTTCCAGGGAAGGATGGGGAGAGTGCTAGAGCTGAGAGTAACAAGGGCAAGGTCATGGAGGAGATGAATCTCAGAAGGAGGCAGGACCTGCCCAGGGCCCAGCCTTTCTTGGGGACAGGCTGGAGGGAAACACCACTGGCATCTTAACAGGACGCTCCTCCGGTGCAGGGACTGACTGCTGCATGTGCACTGCACGCGGGTCGTGTGGCACGTCCACCTCCACCACATACACACCGAAGGCCAATAACACCTCCAATCAATGTAACAACAAAAAGCAAAACAAAACCCACATACATTTCAAAATGCCCCTGGAGACGAGGAAAAAAATTCACACCCACTGAGTACCCTTAAATAAGCAGAAAGAAGAGAGAACAAGCACAGTGGGGAGGAAGTCAAAGAGAGACAATGAGGGAAACACAAAATGTGATGAGGAATCAGCAGAAAAAAGGCATCCTTCAATGACCTTCACCTACCAGGTCAAGTCCCAGCTCCTTAGAAAACAAAGTCCTTCAGGACTCGGCCCCACCTATCCCAGCTGCCTCCCCTCCAGCCTTCTCCCTAAGGCGCCCACCCACACCCTCCCTTCTCAGACAACTGGTTTCCCTGACCGGATGTACCGCGCTCAGACCTCCGTGCCCTGGCATGTGCATTCTCCTCTACCTGGAGTGCACGTCTCAAGGCAAACTCCCAGTCATACATCCATACCCAGTGCCAAGGTTTGTGAAGCCAGACACAGGCAGCCCCACGCCACCCAGCCCTTCCGTGCTCCCACCCAACTGCACCCCGCTGCCTGCAGCAGGAGCTACTGAAGGGCAGGCACCCCTTGAGTCCTCACAGAGAACTCGAGCTCAATGAATTCTAAGAGAATGACCTTGCATGAAAGGTTTTTGTAAAAGGCTAAAAAAAGCAAATCACACAGAAAGCAGACAATAGATATTTTCTACTATTGAAAGCATGTATTTTCTAAACTCTGATCTTTGGTTGAGCATCACTTAGGAACCAGACAGAGATGCTCTACCACTTCCTAGTCGGGTATCTGTGGGCAAATTAAGTAAACTCACTGTGACTCAAATTTCCAATAACTGAAAGAAACCACCCCTGCAGTGTGGGTAAGACGACTAATTAACATATGCTTAAAAAAAAAAGTAACAGAAAGCATTGGCTAAATGGCAGTTCTGACTAGCCTGCCATCATCACAGACACCTTAACAAGACCAGATACTGTACCACCAGGAATGTGAGCACAACGAAATTTTGGTTAAAACTATTTTTTAGGAGAGCTGAAAGTCAACAAATCCAACAGCTTGTCCTCCAGC
Source organism: Camelus ferus (assembly GCF_009834535.1). Classification (NCBI taxonomy): domain Eukaryota; kingdom Metazoa; phylum Chordata; class Mammalia; order Artiodactyla; family Camelidae; genus Camelus; species Camelus ferus. Next base: position 23,615,819 of record NC_045719.1, read on the forward strand.
TGCACTGTGCTCTCTACAGTCCTCAGTACCGATCCCCATTGACCACTCTGTCCCCCGGCTCTGCTGACAATGTGGACTCCCAGGTCTCTGGTCTCTGACCACATCTCCTCCTCCTCCTCCTCTGTAGCTTGACTGCTATGGACACCTAAAGTCAGGCATTTCTTTGGCTCAGCTCACTCACTTTTTCTTATCTTGTGCCTTCTCAAGGCTTCAATTACAATCTCTATGGAGATGACCCCATGACTTCTCAGTCACATTCAGAAAATGTTTCAAGCTGAATTTATCCAACATACTTATCTTAATTAGGTCATGAAGCATACAGCTTCAGCTTCTCTCTTTCATACCATTTTTTTCCTTTTCTCCTGGGTCTTATACATCCCACCAGTCCTCAGCTTCCTTTGCCCACCTCTTAAAACTACTTGCTTGTCACGGTTCCTCCTTTGCTCTTTCTGTTCTGTCTCCCTGGTTCTTAAACTCTCTGGGATAATGAATGCTTTGAAAATCTACTGAATGCTACGGATTATTTACTAAAAAGATAAACACACAGAATACATGCATGCAATTTCACCTAACCAAAGATCTCAAATAAGAAGCTGTGTTCATCCACACCAGACTACCACTTACACAAATTTTCATCTCCAGATGCCATATCCCTTTCATTTTCAGGATGCCTTCTAGATACAGCCTAAAGGGCCTCAAAAACCAGCATCATGAACTTAACGAGTCCAAACCAGAACTCAGTATTTCTCCTTAACAAACCTCCTCTGCCTACAGTACTCCTGCCACCATGGCCCCAAGCTAGAAGCCTTGGAATTAACAACCTTCCCCAAACCACACCACCACGTCCTGTCTCAGAATCTCTCCCAAATCCAAATTCCACCTCTTCAGCCTCTTACCCTGTAAGACCTCATCATCCTTTGCTTCATCCCATACCTGCCATGATGAAAAGTCCACCACTCCTCTGATAAGAGCCCCTTACTGACTCTAACATCTCCATCTTTCACGCCACTACATCACTTCACCTCTAGAAGGTCACACAGTCTGATTCTCCACCTCGGTTTTCTCCTCTCATTTCCACCAGTGTTTATTTAGATTCTTCAAATATTTCAAAACTGATCGTGTGCCTGTCTCTTTTCAAAAACTCTGTTTCTCCATTGCACAAATATAAAATTGAACTCTGTTCTGCCTACAAAGTCCTCCACAATTTGCCACCTAATTCCTTTTCCAGGATTGGATTCCACAGCTTAGACTGTCACTTGCACCTGTCTTTATATCAAAACCACACCCACTTGGAAAGGCTCAATTCAAACTCCACTCTTTATATCCTCTATGATTAGGAAAGCACTTTGCACAGAAAAGGCAAAATTCCTAACGAACAGATTCAGAAAATGAAAAAAAAAATTTCTTCCTTAAAATCTTTAAGTCTTTCGAGAAACATTAAGCTTTACAAAATATCAGCTCCACAAGTCTCTGTCAGCACAAAATACCACAGGTAGCTGATTCTAATAAAAAACAACACCCACCCCCACATTCCATGAACGCTTCTGAGGGATGTGGAGCCAGAAAAGGGAGCCTGCATGTGGTCCTGCAAGAACTCCATCAGGGCTGCAAACACACTGAGCACTAAAGCAGTAACTGGGAAAGTCCACAGTCACTGTGCTAAAACGACTGGGTGCCTTTACGCTAGTAACGGAGCTCACGCGCGGTACAAGGGGAAAAAGTCAAATTAGGCCCAACTCCAAATGACCCCTTAAGAAATCAAGACAGGAATGCCGACTTACCCTTCCTGAAACGCGAACGGTACCACACCAACAACCACTTAAAAACTTCAACACTGAAACATTCCACACCAACACTGGTGCTGCTCATGCTGCTTAGAAAGCCCGCGCAAGAGAGCAGCCCTGGCAGCACGGAAGGTGCTGAAGCAAAGCCGGCCGCAGAAAACGCAGGCGAGGGGGCAAACAAGATGACTTCAGGGCTGTGCACACACGCCGCTGCCAACCGCTTCCCAGACCACGGCCGCCGCCGCGAGCACCTGAAGGACTTCGCGGCTTCACAGTCCGACCTCAAGGGAAGGCTGCGAGGAGCACCCGGAGGTGGGGGCTCCGTTCCCGTTCTGGGGGTCCCTGGAGGCCACGTTCCCGGCCTCCACCCCCACCCCCGCGCCCAGCGAGGGCCGGCCCGGGAAGCGCCGCGAGCAACGCCCCAGCGCGAACCGCCCGGCCATGCCCGAGACCCCAGGCGCGCGGACTGCGGGGCAGCCCTGCGGGGGTCGGGGCCGCGCTCGGGGTTGGGGTCGCGGGTCGTGGGGCCGAAGCCGCAGCTGCGTCTGCCGAGGCCGGGCGGGGGGCCCCTCGGGCGGGCGCGGCCTGCAGGCCGGGCGCGGACACTCACCACACCACGTCGGGGGAGCCCTCGCCGGTGTAGCAGGCTGCTGGAGCGCCGCCCACGTCGAATACCTGCCCGCGGACCATCTTGGGGCCGCCGCCGCCGCCGCCGCCGCCGCCGCCGCCGAGCTGGGCACGAAGCTCCGCGGCAGCCGCTCGGCCCACACCGCGCCTCCCGGAGGGACTGCCCTGCCGCCGCTGCAGCCGCCGCCGTTGGCCGGAGGGAGCACGGCCTGCGCCGCTCGGGAGAACCGCAGAACAGCCAGCTGCTCGAACATGATTCCCCCTGGCCGCCTGACAAACTGACCTTCGAGTGGGCGGAGGGAGGGACGGTGCGGAAGAGGACGCCGGGGCGGGGCCGAGAAGCCTGCGCGCGGATTGGCTTTCGTGACCCCGGGGGCGGGTCTGGTGGCCCCACAGATTTGTAGTCTTTTTGTCTATTAGGATTAATTCTGGTGTGAACATTTGCATACAAGTTTTTTTTTTAAACCAAAAATGTTCATTGTAATTTTACTTAAACTTCATAGAAGAAAAAAACTAAAACAAAACTGGAGGAATTACCGCATTTCAAGTAAATGTATCTTTGTCATGGGAAATAGTGTTGCGTAAAAGATCTCTATAAGGTACAAAGAGTTAATGATAAATAAACAAACAAACAAACAAATAAATAAATAAAATTATGAAATGCATTAACAGGTTGTGAAATAAATTAAAGACATTTTGTGTTTTCTAAACACTGTGCTTCAAATTTAGACATTATCTATTGATTTCATTTTGAAAGTTTGACATTCACAGATTCTCTTCTACCACTGTTATTCCCAACTCAGATTTTGAATAGTTATATGTATTTTAAAAACATTGTTCATGTTTACAATATTTCAAGTCTTGTTGGGAACTATAATTCCTATTGTTTCTAAAACTTTGTTTCAAATTTAGAACACATTCACCGTTTAAAGTTAAAATAACAAAATACTGTACATTGAGAAGTTTCACTTCCACACTTGTGACATCTTAGTTCCCCCTACCATTATTAGATAACTACTTAGTTTCTTAAATGATATTTCCAATGTTTCAGATACAAACAAAAATGAAAATATACTTTATTTTCCACTTTTCTCACAATTATGCATTATATCATATGATTCTGCTGTGAACATTTGTATACAAGTTTTTGTGGGGAAATATGTTTTCATTTCTCATAGCTGTATACCTGAGATTGCCATGGCTGGGTTTTGATTCTTGAAGTAGCTAGAGGGCGAGGTTTACTTGTTCAAGACTGACTCCCTGCAGTAGAAAGGCTGGCCTTCCTCAAGACGTCACGGGCACGGACCACAGCCGAGGCTCACAGCTGTCAAAGCTGGTAAGTGCTGTCCGTTGACTCAGCCATGGGTTGGCTGAGCATTACAGCGGCGACCACAGCTTGTGCCAGCCCTGACCAGCAGGAGAGAGGCTTGTGCTTCCCTCATCTGGAGTGCTCATCCCGTGGAGAAGCTGGACCTGGGGCCTGCGTGTCACAGTGCTGGTTCCAGTCCCTGCCCACACTGGGCCTGGGTTCTCTAATCATACCGTGTAAAGCATCTGCCTGCTTCTCCAATTCTCAGGGCAGTGGTTTGCCCTGTGACCTCAGATCTTTGATGGGTCTAGAAAGAGTTGTTTCTTTTCAGTCTGTTCATTTTTTCTTGTTTTGAGGATGGGAGGGATGACTTCCAAGATCCTCACACCCTAGACTAGGAACCGGAAGCCTATGATTTCTGTTAGTTTCTTCTCCCCTCCGTAGCTTGTCTGTGTTTGACTTTGGCAATGAGCACCAGCAGCCCATGCCAGCACACCATTTGGGAGGGCAGGGAGTCCCTGAAGACATACCTTTCAAGTCCCTCTCCCTGCCAGTGACTTCAGTGACAGTCCAGGCCCCACTCCCAGGCTCACTGGCTCCTTCTGTCCCCTGCTTAGTCCTTTCCCTCCACCCCTACCTTAGTCTCTCTGTTCAGTAGTGGGTATCTGGGGTTTGCTCTTGGGACACGTTAGAGTAAGCCTTCCCCAGGTGATGAGGGGAAGTCAGACAGGGTAAAAGGCATCTGGGTACAACATGCAGGAGTGAGAAGGACAAAGACATTCAAGTTCTCTCAAGAGAGATCAAGTTTTGAATTCCTCTTCCACTACTTCCTACCTATGTCACTTCTGAAAAGCTACTTAAAACCTACTAGGCTTCAGTTTATCTTAAAAAAAAAAAAAAAAAAACTAAACCAGGATAATAATACTAAGCACTAAGTTGGTTTCAGGCAATGGGGAAACTGATTGGGCTGGAGCTGAAATTTGGTCAGTGTGTTGTGCAGATGAGATATATAGTGGGATCCCTTGGTTAGAGGTCAGAGCATACAAGATGGGCAGAGAATCACCTAACTTCAGGAACAAGGTATATGAAGGCCAGGCCCCTGGGGCACAGCCAGCCCAGGTCTGCTGTGGTTGGGTGGAGAATAGGAGTTTAGGGCCAGTGGATGGCTACTACTGCGGCTGAACTGCCTGCGCTCCCCTGACCTAGTGGAGAGTGTGGGTGAGCCACATGTCATCTCAGTAACTCACTGACATCCAGGGCCTGAGCAACGCAGCCTGAGACGCCTATAACTGAGTTTACCACCAAGGGAGGGAATGTTTGTCTTTCCCCTTCCAGAGACAGCTGAGCTTTTATGGATCGATCGTTGTGGTGGGCACATAGCTAGGCATAGTGGTACGTCAGTGGTAGAGCTCCAACCAGAGAGATGGCCAGAGACTAGGACTGCTGGCAATGCCTAGATGGGTGTGGACTCTGGTAAACCACTTTCTTGGGGCCTCCCAAGATTATCTTGGGAAGGGAGTTCCTGTGCACGTTCCTGCTCAAGCCGGTGAGATCCCAGTGTCAATGTGCACGTGAGTCCATTTGTGCCCACCTGCCAGTGAGGGTCCAGGATACCTGGGCAATGCCAGGACTGGAAAGAATCTGCACTGAATTGTTTGAATGTCATCTGCTCCATACTGATATGTGCTAAATGGGGAATTTACCACATTATCATGGTTTCTAAGGGCTGGCACAAGTGCACTGAGGCCTCCTGGGATCCTGTTTTATTTTTTGTGTATATGTATACACACACACATATATATTGAAGGATAGTCAGTTCACAATGTTGTGTCAATTTCTGGTGTACAGCACAATCCTTCAGTCATATATGAACATACATATATTTGTTTTCATATTCTTTTTCATCATAAGTTACTGCAATGTATTGGATATAGTTCCCTGTGAGATACAGCATGAACTTGTTGTTTATCTGTTCTATACATATAAATCTCTAGTTCCCAATTAATCCTTCCCACCCCCTCCCCATGGTAACCACGTTTGTCCTCTATGTCTGAGAGTCTGTTTTGCAAATAAGTTCATTTGTATTTTTTTTTTAAGATTCCACATATAAGTGATATCATAGGTATTTTTCTTTCTCTTTCTGGCTTATTTAACTTAGAATGACATTCTCCAGGTCCATCCCTCTTGCTGCAAATGGCATTATTTTATCATTTTTTATGGCTGAGTAGTATTCCATTGTATACCATACCACTTCTTTATCCAGTCATCTGTCGATGGACATTTAGGTTGTTTCCATGTCTTGACTATTGTAAATAATGCTGCTATGAACATTAGGGTGAATGTATCTTTTTGAATGAAGGTTCCCTCTGAATATATGCCCAAAAGTGGGATTTCTGGATCATAGGGAAAGTCTATTTTTAGTCTTTTGAGGAATCTCCATACTGTTTTCCATAACAGCTACACCAAATGACATTCCACCAGCAGTGTAGGAGGGTTCCCTTTTCTCCACAGCCTCTCCAGCATTTATCCTTTGTGTACTCCTGAATAACAGTCCTTCTGACTAGTGTGAGGTGATATCTCATTGTAGTTTTGATTTGCATTTCTCTAATAATTAATGATGTGGAGCATTTTTTCATGTGCCTATTGGCTATTTGTATGTTTTCACTGGAGAATTGCTTGTTTAGGTCTTTTGCCCATTTTTGGATTGGGTTGTTTTCTTTTTCTTAAGTTGTATGAGCTGTTCTTATATTCTGGAGATTAGGCCTTTGTCAGTCTCATGTTTTGCAAATATTTTCTCCCATTCCATAGGTTGTCTTTTTGTTTTGCTTATGGTTTCCTTTGCTGTGTGAAAGCTTGTAAGTTTAATCAGGTCCCATTTGTTTATTTTTGCTTTGTTTTTCTATTGCCTGGGTAGACTGCCCAAGGAGAATATTGCTGAGATTTGTGTTGGAGAATGTTTTGCCTATGTTTTCTTCTAAGAGGTTTATAGTGTCTTGTCTTATGTTTAACCCTTTAAGCTATATCGAGTTTATTTTTGTGTATGGTGTGAGAGAGTGTTCTAACATCATTGATGTTCATACAGCTGTCCAGTTTTCCCAACACCATTTGCTGAAGAGACTGTCTTTACTCCACTGTATGTTTTTGACTCATTTGTCAAAGATTAATTGATCAAAAGTTTGTGGATTTATTTCTGGGCTCTCTCTTCTGTTCCATTTATCCATATGTCTGGTTTTGTACCAATGCCATGCTGTTTTGATTACTGTAGCTCTACAACATTGTCTGAAGTCTGGGAGGGTTATTCCTACAGCTTTGTTCTTTTTCTTCAGTATTGCCTTCGCAATTCTGGGTCTTTTGTGATTCCATTTAAATTTTAGGATAATTTATTGTAGTTCTGTGAAAAGTGTCCTGGGTTAATATGGATGGCATTAAAACTGTAGATTGCTTTGTGTAGTATGGCCATCTTAACAATATTAATTCATCCAATCTAAGAACATGGGATATCTTTCCATTTCTTTAAGTCATATTTAATTTCCTTAGTCAGTGTTTTGTACTTCTCCACATATGGCTTTCACTTCCTGGGTCAGATTTATTGCTAAGTATTTTATTTTTTTGGATGCAATTTTAAAAGGGATTGTTTCCTTACTTTCCTTTTCTGATATGTCATTGTTAGTGTAAAGAAATGTCACTGATTTCTGTATGCTACTCTTGTATCGTGCTACTTTGCTGAATTCTTTTATCAGCTCTAATAGTTTTTGTGTGGAGCCTTGAGGATTTTCTCTATATAGTATCATGTCATCTGCATATAATGACAATTTTACCCATCTCTTCCAATTTGGATCCCGTTCATTCCTTTTTGTTGTTGTTGTTGTTGTTCTTGATGTTGTTGTTGTCATCTAATGCTATGACTAGGACTTCCACTGCTTACTATGTTGAGTAGAAGTGGTGACAGAGGCCATCCTTGTCTTGTTCCAGATTTTAGCGGAAAGGCTTTCAGCTTTTCACTGAAGAGTATCATGCTGGCTGTAGGTTTGTCATAAATAGCTTGTATTATGTTGAGATATGTTCCCTCTGTACCCACTTTGGTTAGATTTTTTATCATAAATGGGTGTTCAATTTTATCAAATGGTTTTTCTGCACCTACTGAGATGACCATGTGATTTTTGTCCTTTCTCTGTGGTGTATCACATTGATTGATTCATGTATGTTGAAATATCCATGTGTCCCGGGGATGCACCCAACTTGATCGTGGTGTATGACATTTTTTATGTGTTGTTGGATCCTGTTTGCTAATGTTTCGTTGAGGATTTCTGCATCTATGCAAATCAATGATATTGGCCTATAGCTTTCTTTCTACGTGGTGTCTTGGTTTGGCTTTGGTATCAGGGTGATGGTGGCTTCATAGAATGAGTTTGGAAGCATTTTCTCCTTTTCAATTTTTTGGAAGCATTTGAGAAAGATTGGAATGAGCTCTTCTTGGTATGTTTGGTAAAATTCCCCAGTGAAGCTGTCTGGTCCTGGACTTTTGTTTGCAGGGAGGTTTTTTTATTGTTGATTCTATTTCACTTATAGTGATCGGTCTGTTCAAATGATCTATATCTTCTTGGTTCAGTTCTGGTGGACTGTTTGTTTCTAGAAACTTGTCCATTTCTTCTAAGTTGTCCAGTTTTTTTTTTTTCTTTATTGCCACACAGGTGTTCATCTGGGATCCTTCTGGCTACACAAGGACTGTGTCAGGTAGATGGGCAGGAAGAATGATGAGAACATTGCTTCAAGGCTTATTGCCAGGCCGCTAAGTCCTGAGTCAGCTAAGCAGAAGAGGAGAAATGAGGCTTCAACTCTTGGAGGTGTGTGGACAACTTGGGGGAGGCTGACTTGGGTCCTTGGACAGAAGGGAGCAGTTTCAGGTGGGGTTGGGAGCTAGGAAGGTGGGGAGTGAGTTGGGCCCCTTCAGACAGGGGAGAGCAGGGCTATGAGGGCAGGTGAGGAAGGTGCTAGGAGTCAACTCTAGGAGCAGAGGTCTGAGGACTGCCAGCCTGAACCCCAGCTCGCAGCCTGGCCTCAGGCCTCCGCTGTCTGTTCCCACGCCGTCTCCTAGACCCCTTGCATTCAAGAGCCCTCTGTGCTGCAGGGTGGAGCCCTCTTCCTCAAGGGCCGGGTCATGCACTCCAGTCCAGCTCAGTGGTCCTGCACCCTGGGAAGCTCCCTCTACCTCCACAGCAAGTTGTTCCTACCTTCGCTAAACACCAGGGGTAATGTTTCTTTACTGTGAGAAAGCTGTTACTCCTCTGCACTGTAGTCACCTGGCAAAATGCCCAACTTCCTGTTATGGGCTGAATTGTGTCCCCCCAAATTCATATTCTGAAGTCCTAACCCCCAGTACTTCAGAATGTGACTTTATTTGGAGTAGATAAACTGAGTTAAAATGAGGTCGCTTGGGTGGGCCCTAATCCATTATGACTGGTGTCCTTATAAAAGGGGGAAATTTGGACACAGAAATGCACAGAGGGAAAATGATGTGAGGACACAGGGAGAAGATGACCTATAAGCCAAGCAGAGAGGCCTCATGGGGAATCATCCCTGCCTGCACCCTAATCTCAGACTTCTGTGCTCCATCTGGAACTATGAGATGGTAAATTCCTGTTGTTTAAGCCACATTGCCTGTGGTATTTGTTGTAGCGGCTGGAGCTGACTGATACACTTCCTCTGAAAACGTGTGCACTCCCATGGCAGGGGTGGAGTCTGCAAATGAACACATCCTTCTCCCCAGCTGGACTCCTTCAGTGTCCTCACTCCTGTCTTCCTCCTGGGACAGTCTCTCTGCCAGGTCCTGCTTCTTTGTCCAGGGAGCCAGACAACAGACCTCAAGGGAAGGGGTGAGTGCTGAAGGTCAGGAGGGGCAGCAGGGCCCAAAGACAGGAGCAGGATGAGTCTTTCATTTGTTTTTATTTGACTTTTCAGGCTTGGTTTGGGAGTGGCAGCTGTTGGACTGGAAAGCCAAGAAGGAACCTCTGAAAGCTGATGGGGCTGGGGGAGGGGAGGGGTGGAAAATTCCAGCAAGGAGACTGGGGTCTGAGACAGAGGGAAGGAGCAGAGGGGCTTGGCAGGTCACCACAGGGCCTGACGTGGGGCCTGGAGCAGAAACAGCAGCAGGGGCCAAGGCTGTGGGGGCACAAAGCCTGTGCCAGGCCCCGGCGAGCCAGCAGCTTGCAGAGGCTGGTGTGGAAACTGGGTCTGAGGAGGCGCAGACATGGCATCAGGGAGCGGTGTGAGCCTCTGGATCTCATCCATCCAGTCAATGAAGTAGGAGACATTGGTGAAGATGCTGCGGTAGATGGGATGTCGGCAGTCCAAGCCCCAGCTGGCCAGCCCCACCAGAACCCAGGCATCGGTGAGGTCGCAGACAAGGGGTCCCCCGGAATCACCCTAGGAAAGAGAGGGGAGTCAGTGTGGGTGGCTGGGCCAGCGCTGAGAAGACCAGGGAGCAAGGCTGGGCTCATGAGTGTCTAGCATCCAGACTCACTCAGGTGGACCTCTTTGAAAGTCGAAACACCAGTGTCCCCCTGCAGCTACAGTCATGCAGGCAGGCGCTGGCATCACACTTCAGGAAGCTCTGACTGACCCCCAGGATGGCTGTGGATTGAAATCTACAACACATGGACACTTGTGCCCAGGGAGGCCCCGGTGGTCCAGGACAAGGCACTGTCCAGGCCAAGAAGGGACAGCTGCCCCAACAGGGCCCAGGAGGACTGGTCTGTGAGTGGAGCCTGGTCAGGCCAAGCTGCTTCAGACCTCAGTTCTTGCAAAACCCTGAGCTGCAGCAGCACATCCCCACCTGGGTCCTCCCCCTTTTTCATTCATTTAGGCCTTTGGTTTTCTCTCAACCCCTTGGTTGAGCATCCTCAGAAAATGTTCATACCCAGGCCTGGCAGAGGAAGCCTGCATTGCTCAGGGAGCGGGAGGGGGTCCCCAGAAAGCTGCTGGGAATCACTGGAGTCCTGAAATACTGTCAGGGCAGGACCATCTGGTTGAAAATCCTCTCACTTCGTCAGCCAAAGGGAGGGTCTCATCCTTGGGCATGGGGGGAGTGGAGCGGGGCCACAGCCATGACTGCCACTCTTCTGCTCACCTGTCCACACGCACATCAAGCATCCAGGGCAGCCTCCGCCCTCGGGCACAGGGGTGAAATGACACTGCTCCTCCCCCATGGTGCTTTGTCAATAAGCCAGCTAGCCTGCCATGGTCAGATGTGATGTGTGGAAACAAGCCATGAAAAGAATAGGACAGGAAGGGTGGAGGCACAAAGACTTCCTGAGCTGAGACTCTAAACAGGAAACAACCTAACCTTCTGATGCAGGAGCAGAGGGAGCAGTAAGTGCAGGCGAGGGGAAGAGGGATGAGCCAGATGCAAGGCGCGGGGAGCGGGCTGTGGGGCTGGGAGGGTGAATGAGCTCTAGTCTGACTGCTCATTTTGATGTTCTAGGTGAAATAAGCAGCAAGACCTCTAGCTGAGAGGGAGGGTGGGGGAAGCGGTGGCTTGAAGGAGAGAGAGGGGTACATGGTGTGGCCAGCCAAAAATAACCCTCAGAGATGCCCATCCTCATCCCTGGAACCTGTGGTTATGTCACCTTATGTGGCAAAAGGGACTCTGCAGATGTGGTGGAGTTGGGGATCTTGAAGTAGGAAGCTCATCTTGGATTACCTGGGTGGGCCTAAGGTAGTCACAAGGGTCCTCATGGGTAAGGAGGGAGGTGGGAGGCCAGAGTCACATGAGGAGATGTGATGATTGAAGTAGAGTTTGGAGCGATGTGCTTTGAGGATGGAGGAAGGGGCCATGAGCCAAGGAATGCAGGCAGCCCCTAAAAAGCCAGAAGAAGAAAGGACACATTCTCCCCTAGAGCCTCCAGAAGGAACGTGCCTGGCCAGCACCTATGTTTTAGACCTTTGACCATCAGAAACCTAAGAATAAATTTCTGTAATTTTAGCCACCCAGTTTGAGGTGGTTTGTCTCAGCAGCCCTAAGAGGCTCATACATGGGGCTCCTTGGAGATAGGGAATGTGCCATCATCCTCTCAGCTCCTCCCCTCTGTGGTCCCTGCCTGGAGATCCCTCAGCCCTCCCCACAGTGTTCCCACTCCTAGTTGCTCAAGGCCAGGGGAAGGACTGGTCCTTGTCCACTCCAGGCCTCAAGGGATTCACGCAGATGAGCCATGTGGTTGCCAATATCATGATGGATTCTGGACCAATCTAGAGGAGATGAGAAGGGCTCCATTGGCCCCTGGCCCCTGGGGAGCTCTCAGAAGGCAGAGGGAACCCCAACACTAATATTTCCTATGCGAAGTGAGCTGTGGTTTGCACTGCTGTAGATACACAGCCAACTGTGTGTGTGTGTGTTTGTGGTTGCATGGACACACTTGCACGTGTGTGTTGAGTGGGGCCAGGAAGTGAAATCCACCTTGAGTGAGAGGAAGGTCTAAGAAAGGCCCAGAACATGTACAATTAAGATAGAGGGGGGCAGACCAGGCCAGGAGAACGAAAGCCAGCACTTGTCAAGCACCTACTGAGTGCCAGGCACAGTACTCAAATTGTTATAGGAACCTTATTAAGTGGAGGCTGTTAGTGACCCCATTTCATGGGTGACGAAACTGAGGTGAGGCCACAATTCCAGTAAACAACAGATTAATGCCTGGAACCAGGTCTGTCCTGACCCACAGTCTGAGTGCTGAGTGCCCCTGTGGCCCTTCTCTCCTCAGACCTGTTTCTGGGGGCCCTGTGCAGGGGGAGGGACACTTTGGGGGAAAGAAGAGAGCCCCGGGTTGGAGGGTGGGGGCCAGAGCAGGTGACGTGGCAGATGAATCTAGAAGGAATCTCTCAGATGGGCTTGGGTGATTGAAAGGCTGAGGGAGGCAGGAGGGGGTCATCTGCTGGGACTCCTAGGTGTCCAGCTCAGTGGTGTCCTCAAGCTAGGGGGCGGGGGGACTAGAGGTCAAGGGCCACTGCGTATGTCCAGAGGCAAGCAAAGGGCTCCAGCCCTGCAATCCATGGGCATGACCTCTGCAGGGGAAGGCAGGTGGAGGACAAGGCTGGAAGTGGGGTCCAGGGTGACAGCCAGATGGGGACTTGGGAGGATGTGGGCTGAGCCCTTTGTTTCACCTCTGGGTGCGGCTGACTCTGTGAGAAGGATGGGCCAGGCCAGACAGTCAGAAAGTCCACACCATTGGTTAGGGCCTGGGACCCAGGAAACCTGGATCCACCTCCTACCAAGGGGGCAGGTGGCCAAGCTTCTCCCTCAGGCTCAGCAGCTCACTGGGCCGTCATGGAACCTGCCATCAGTGAGGCCCTCCCACAGGCCAGGCACACCTCATCCCTCCCATGCGGGTCTCCTGGGGCACCACAGCATATCACCCCAAACTGAGTGACTCTGCAAACAACAGAAACATGTCCTCTCATGGTTCTGGAAGCCAGAAGTCTGACACTGAGCGTCTCTGTGTCTCTCTCTCTCTTCCTATAAGAACACAAGTCATTGGGTTCAGGTCCCACTGCAAATTCAGAGTGGTGTCATCTCAAGATTCTTATCTAGTCACATCTGCAAAGCCTCTATTTCCAATTAAGGTCATATTCTGAGATTCCAAGTGGATGCAAATTTAGGGGACACTATCCACCCACTGCACCAGCCTTTCCACAACCCCGTGAAGGAGGTCTCAGAGTCCCACACTGCGAATGAGGACACAGGCTCTGAAGGTGAAAAGACCACCGGAGGTCACAGGGCAGGGACACGTGGCAGGGCAGCATCTCTAACTCCAGAGCCCAACACTCTCCCCTCCAACCCACGGTGCCATCTGTGCGAAAGATGTGATGTCAGCGTGGGAGGCTGGGCCCTGAGGGGAGGCAGTGGGCTTGCAGTCAGGTTGTACTGCCTTATTTTAGGGCACCACTTTCCCTCTCTGGGCCTGTCTGCCCGCTTACAACACGGGGCACAACAAAGAGCAGAAAGATATCTTCACACTCCAACAGCGGACTCATGTCTGGAATATAGAAAAATACACCAAGAGCCCCTCAAGGAAAAGACAGACAACCCAAGAGGAAGATGAGAGGGGAGAGAACTGGAAGGGCAGATTTACAGAAGAAGAGATCCAATGACAATAAACATACGAAAATATATTTAATGAAAATGAAGATTAAAACCATGATAAGATATCAAAATGAGAAAAGATGGAAAGTGCCAAGTGTCGGTGAGGACACAGAGCCTGACCCGCTGCTGGAACGGGGGCGTGTGGCGGGCACTTTGGAGGCGTCTGGTAGCATCTGCCAGAGCTGAACACACACATACCTTTCAATCCAACAGTTCTCCTCATGGGCTTGTATGAAATGGAATATGAAACATTTGGAAGCAAAATGAAATGGACAGCTTGAAAACTGCTAGAATACCCATCAGAAGCAGAACTGACCACAGAATTCAGTGCCTCCAGCAGAGTCCTGGAAGGCGACAAGAATGAACAAACTAAATACAGGCAGCAGCAGGGATGCAGCTCACACACAGAATGTGAAGCCACGAAAGACTGACAACTGGAAATAAATTCTACTTACAGAAAACCCATAATCTAATCTGAGGTGTTGCAAGTGAAGGTGGCGGTTTCCCCTGAGTGCTGGTGGTGGGAAAGGGACACGAGTGGGGCCCTGGGGTGTTGGTCACATGTTGTGTCACTATGTGAAGATTCGTCCACCCCACACCTATGACAACACTATGAATATACTTTTTTGTATGTATGTTACACCTCAATTAAAACTGGAACATATGCCTCAAAAACAGACGCTGTCTGAGGTCCTGCCAGTAATGCTCTCAGGGACAATGTGCTTAGGAAGGGGCAGCCAGGGGGGGAAGCTGTCAAGGGCTGGAGCCCGGGAAGACACGGAGAGGGAGGAACCAGGACGTCCCGGGGGGTCTCCACAAGGAGAGCAGAGGCAACACCACTCCCCCCTCAGGGAAACTGAGGCCCTGAGAACACACAAGGGAGGAACAGAAATGGCCTCACTCACGCGGCAGATGGCTTTTTCTGTCGAGAAGTCCCCAGCACACAGCATCTCCTCGTGCTCAGAGTAGTTCCTGCTTTGGCCAACTCTTTGTTCATATAACATATTGCAGAACTTGTTCTCAGCGAGGCCCCCCTTTCCCTCCTGGAGACGGAAGGGCTCGAGCAGAGGCCCTGTGAGGACAAGGAGGAGTTGAGTGAAGTGCGCTGCAGCTCAGCTCCGGGCCGCTCCACGCTCCCCGCTCCTCCGCCCTGCTCGCCACTGCGCCCCGAGCCCGGGGTTGTCTCGGCACAGCTGGGCCTGCGGCACTGTTCCAGTCCTACCTTTGCCTAGAAGCCCCCTCCTGTTTCCTGAACTCTTCCAAACTCATCCTATTCCCTCTACCTCTCTCATGGCAACAGACCACACCTCTTCTATTTCGCAAATCCCACTGGCACATACCCTACACGGGTGCCCAGCAACCATCCACCAGCCTGCCTGCCCTTTCACAAACCATCCCATCCATTCTCCGTTTGTCTATCACTAACCTTTCCTTCCACCCACCAATCCTCCCTCCATCTACCTAGCTCTCCTTTTGTCCCATTCACCCACTCACCCTTCCATCCATTTGCCCATCCACCCATCTTTTGACCCATCTCTCCATTCTCCCTCCACCTACTGATGTGTCCACTCACTCCATCTGTCTGCCCACCATCCTCTCACCTACGCACCCCCATCTTCCCTTCCTCTCACTCATCCTCCTCCCTCCCCCTCCCCAATCCATCCTCCCATCTACTCACTCACTTATTCATTTGTCCTTGTGTTTAGTGTCTTTTAGACACTAGTGATACAGGGGAACATACTCAGTTGGGGGATACAGGGAAGTGAAGTGAATAGTAGAATGATTTTAGATCTAGTAAGTGGTGTAAAGGCAACAGGGAGCTGTGGTGTTAGAGGTTGTCTATTTTAGCTCATGTGATCCACTAAAACTCCTCAGAGGAGGAGCCGAGTTGTTCATGTAAAGGAATGAGTCCCGCCAAGATGGGCAAGTCGTGCCCAGGAGAGCAGGGAGAGCAAGCGGGGCCGGGAGCCCAGCCACAGTGACGCCCCGATGGGGACGTGGCTGCGGCACATTCACAGCAGGAAGGAGGCCTGCGGCTGGGCAGGCACGAGCGCACGGGACGCAGCAGGAGATAAGCACAGAGGGATGGAGGCCGTTATGCAGAGCCGAGGTAGGGCGTCTGGACTTTTTCGAAGCATAAGTGAGAAGGCACTGAGGGTAGTGAGCAGGGGACTGACACGACCCCTGCTCTGAAGCATTCAGCTGGTGGGGACTAAAGCAGAGTGCACAGGGTGGAGCTGGAGACCGGTCTGGAGGTGCAGGCAAGAATGACGGTCTCTAGGACCTGGGGGCAGCAGCAGAGCACCTGCCAGGGCCAGGCCCTGGGCACAGGTTGGGACATTAAACCAGCAAGACAGGGTCCCTGCCCTCAAGGGGAAGCAGTCTCTGTGTGTGTATTTGTGGGTGTGAGCGTGGTGTGTTGTGTTGGTGTATTTCTCTGTGTGTGTGCACGCGCATGTGTATGGTGTGGGAATACTGGGGATCTGGTTATCCTATGACAGGGAGAGTTACTGACACACTAGCAGCTGCATCCTACCCAGTGAAGATAGGGTCCATCCAAAATGCCTGCAGCACCTCTGCTGAGAAACACCGTACCAAATAATTACAAATATATGTGCTTTTTCCACTTAATTTTGCACTGTAAGCATTTCCCAAACCATGAACATTCCTTTCTTTAATAAAGACTCTTGCTTATAAGTCTTTGCCTACACTTCTCCTTTTTCAATCCTAAAAAACACAACCTTTTTCCTGCATTATTCAGTTCACTGAATAAGCCTACAATGTAGATAGTTGACCTGTGTTGGAAGAACAGCACAGCGAGCTTCAGAGAGGTCAAACACTCTCAGGTCATAATTATTCTAACTTTATCCTGCAGGCTCAGAGGTCAGAGGTCCGAGTTCATAAATGTGTTTTCTCTCCAGTTTCCCCAAGTGCCTCCTATGGCAATGGGAAATAGGAGTGTTTGTCAGTGGCTTGGAATGGTCCAGGCCCCAACCATGACTTCTGAGTTGAATCAAGTCATCTGACATCCATGGTTGATTAAAATCTTGGAGTCAAGCCTTAGAAAGACTCCAAGAACCCAATTCTTGAGTCCAAAAGTCAGATTCCCAGACTTGCGGAGATCTGGACTCAGGGAGCACTAAAGCTTTAGGATCACACAATTTCAGAACTAGAACTAGACTAGTCCGGTCCTCTGGAAACGAGGCACAGCAAGCCAAGTTCCAGCGGCCACTTTGCCTGGGGACCCTTCTGTCCTCCTCCCCTCCCTGCCCCTCCTCCCCACCCTCATCTGCCCCCTGGCCTCTCCCATGCCCCCTTACGTTCCTCACTGAGCATGCCCCAGCCCATTATCCAGCAGGACAAGTTACTGGGCAGCTGCATGCCAGGAGCTGGGAGGCAGGCGGGGATGATGTAGGAGGTGAAGTTCACAGGAAAGAGCAGCTGCAACATAGCTATGTCATTCCCAAAAGGGTGAAATTTATCAAAGTCTGGGTACACGATAATCTGGCTCACGGGTATCTTCTGGGTGTGCCTGGTGTGCTGGTACAGCTGGGTGTTTCCTAACAAAACCCGGTAGTTCTCCAGGACGTGAGATTTTCTGGAGGAGGAAGGGCGCATGGTCACCATCATGTCTGAATGTGAGCCAGCTCTCTTTCCCTGCATCCTCATCTAACTGCCCACCCCTCTACCCACCAGTATGCCACGTGGCTTTTGTCTCCCCATTTCTAATGGTCAGGAGCCCTTCTTTCTTGAGGCTAATTGATACTCTACTTACAACGTCAGCATATGGCTTCTCCATCACACCCAGGAATTGGAGGCGCATTGAATCCTAGTGCTGGGTGGCGGGGTGGGGGGGGCCATCAAATGAAGGCCTTGTGATTGTGCACAGGAGGAGTCCTGGCTCAGTCCCAGCTCTAACTTCACCCTTCCCAAGGCTCCCTACAGCCCACCTTCTGGCCCCACACTTTTCCCAACCCTCTTTTCTTTAAACATCTTCCTGCCCAAGGGCTGCTTGTCCACTTAGTTATAAGCGCTCACAAAACATTGTTAAATGAGCAAATGAGCACAGGGAATGGAAACTTGCCTTGTTCCCTGAGTACAGGTGTTAAAACTTCCCTGACCTTGCATGCATGGCTCATCCACCCGGACACCCTCCCCC
This sequence comes from Camelus ferus, assembly GCF_009834535.1. Classification (NCBI taxonomy): domain Eukaryota; kingdom Metazoa; phylum Chordata; class Mammalia; order Artiodactyla; family Camelidae; genus Camelus; species Camelus ferus. The sequence goes on from NC_045719.1 coordinate 23,633,827, forward strand.
TGCCCCTCTCCTGCAAGCCCCTCCCTCTCCACACCCAATGGAGCACAGAGCTTCTCCTGACCTGCCCCCCCACCATGTGATCTGCTTTTCTCACCCATCTTGGTCTTTCTCTTCTGACAAGACAGAGACACAGTGAGGTGGGGTCTTACCACCCCAATGCCACAGAAGGTCCTGCATACAGTGTGGCACAGAGTAGGTGCCGACAGGACTCTGGGTTCTCAAAGATCCAGCTCCTGGCCCTGGGCTGTGATGCCCCTGCTCCCTGCAGACCCCTCCTCATGCGTTCAGAAGCTAGGCACTGGGCCAGGCCCAGGAGGTGCAGTGAGTTAGACTCCTCCACAGTCATGTCATTCTCCTAGGGAGCCCCATCTCCCACCTAAGCAGCCTGGCAGCAGGGGTCCACCTACTCACACCAGTGACCACAGCTCCTCCTGGGAACTCAGTTTTGCACAAGTAAGCAGAATGGCCCAGAACAGTTCCAGTTTCTGCCTAGAGTCTGACACCCAGGAATGTGGGGACACTGAGAAGAAGCTGTGGTCTGAGGTTGGTCTACACCACATGGCAGCCAGGACCAACACTTCCACTCTCCTGGGGCACATCTGTGTTAGGGGACAGGCACAAGGGCTGAGGACAGAGCATGAGGAGGGTCAGACAGGTGAGCGAGGAAGACAGTCCAGGTGGAGGGTACGCAGGTCAAAGGCAAGGATGATGTGGGTTTGAAGGCCACAGGCCACCCCAGAGAAAAGCCCAGAGGACTGTTTTGGGATGCCCATCACCCCTTTTCTCCTCTTCCCCTGCACCCCTCTCCCCAGCACCCAAGGAAGGAGGACTCACTTGAGAAAGCAGTGGGCAGCAGAAACCAGCCAGTGGGAGTTGATGAGGGTGGCTCCACAGACATGTGAGCCCTGGTACAGCAGGCTGGCTTGCCACGGCCACTGGCCCGCCGCCGTGTTCTGGCTGCCGTAGACCTTCCCTATCACCTTGGGTTTCCCACACACAGTGGAGACGTCCCTGCCTTCTATGACAGAGACACTGGTAATGCCCCAGGTGTCACTACCAGGGAAGCCCCGTCCACTTCAGAGATGGAAAAACCAAGGCCAAGTGTCCAGAGGCCTACCAAAATGACAGGGTGCCAAGAACTGGACAGCAGAGCACAACCGAGCAAGCCCCGTGGGGATGAGAGCTCAGTGGTCTGGTGGGTGGGAGGGGGACCAAGGGCAGCCACAGCAGGTGACAGCAGCATCTCCAGGGTGACAGGACATCCCTGAGTGAGCCTGCCAAGGGCTGGGCCATCACAGCCATTACCTCCCTCACTTAGCACTCCTCAGTGCCTGCTCTGCAGACCCAAGAACTGCAGGCCTCAGAAGCTGCCAATATTACTTGCCCAAGATCATGGTTGCTAAGGGCTTGTGTCCCCTCCACATCATCCCAGTATCTCAGGGAAATAGGTTCACAGGCAGAGCTCTGTAGTGCTGTGTGACCTGAGGAAAGTCACTCCCCCTCTCTGACTCAGGATCCTCCATTTCTAAAGAGGGAGTGGGCTAATGAAGACAGCCCTGGCTCTAGGACCCACACTTGGGAGGGCAGGGGTGTGCCCTGGCCCCCTGAGAGTGGGCCTCCCGGCCTAGGGCCTGTGCTCCCAGGGCCTCAGGGAGGGAAATGAGACTCCTGGGCCCCAGACTAAGGGCCACTTATTCAGCAGTTCCGGTGCTTCCCTCCAGCCAGCCTCCCAGCCTCAGGGCCAGACCCTGCTACCTGCCCAGTCCACAGCCCCACAAAGGTCCTGGGGTGGTTCCCACCCAGAGGCCCCACAGTGGGGGCCTGTGACCCACCTGTGTTGAGGTGGTCTCTGGGCTGCCTGGCTGGAGGGAAGGGCGAGAAAAGATGAGGCCCCCAGGCCCTGGTCACAGCCGCGCCCCCCTGAGGCCCTCCTGTGTAAACAGCCCCAGACCCACACTGAGGCCCCAACGCACCTGCGGCTCCTGGAGCCAGCTGCTGCACATCAGGGGTCAGAGGGCCGCCCTCCACTGGACCCCCAGCGCCTGGGGCCCGGCCAGGTGCCACCGAGGCCCTGGCAGAGGACCCCCGCAGCTCCGGGGTGGCCGCTGGTGGCAGCAGCAGCAGCCAGAGGAAGGCCACAGGCTGGCCTCAACCTTCAGGGAGCCATGCCCCCGTGCCCATTGTCAAGGTTGCTGACCCCCACCAGGCCCCCGCCTGACCCTGGCCTGACCCTGGCCTGACCCATCCCTGAGCCTTGGCCCTGACCCTGCCCGGGCCCATCCCCGATCCCACTCTGCCCTTACTAACTTTAAACAGCTCTACTGAGGTAAGATTTATATACCATGAAGTTCACTTATTACAAAGGACAATTCACTGATTTTTCAGTACATTTTTATTTCTTTATTTTTATTTAAATACACTTTTTATTTTAGAATAGTTTTAGATACATGAAAAAGTTGCAAAGAGTTCCCACATCCCTCTCACCCAGTTTCCCCTAATATTAAGATCTTATATTACTACGGCCCATTGGTGAGCCAATAGTGACACATTAATATTAACCGAAGTCCATTCTTTCTTTTTCATTTTTTAAGGTTTGCAGTGTACATTGATGGAGCAATCAACAGCTTCACAGATAAACAAAACTAAAATATTTCAGCACCACCAAACCAGCTTTACAACAAATGTTAAAGGACCTTCTGTAGTCATCAAGCCATAAAAAAAGAGAACAAAAAGAAGAAAGAGTGAAAAACAAGACCTACAAAAGATAGCTTTGGCTGTTTGGGATCTTTTGTGGCTCCTTATGTATTTTGGAATTGTTTGTTCTAGTTCTGTGAGGAATGTCGTCAGTATTTTGATGGGGGTTGCGTTGGATCTGTGGGTTGCTTTGGGTAGTGTGGCCATTATGATAGTGCTGATTCTTCCAATCCAAGAGCACAAGAAATCTTTCCATTTCTTTGGGTCATTTTGGTTTTCAGAGTATAGGTAACCTCCTTGGTTATGTTTATTTCTAGGTATTTTGTTGTTTTCGATGTAATGGAAATGTTTATGCCAGTTTTAAAATTCTGGTTTTTGAAGTGAAAAAAAAAAAAGTGAAAGAAGGGCTGCAAATGGCAAAATATCCTTCTTTCTTACAGGTGAGTTGTATTCCATTACATATATGTATGATGCATCTTCATTATCTGTTCAACTATTGATATGCACTTAGGATGTGTCCATATCTTGGCAATTATAAATAATGTTGCTATTAATAACAGGGCGTATGTATCTTTTTGAATTAATTCTTATTTTGTGGTTGGCTTTATTCCTTTGATAACTATGTAAGCTTAAAAAGTGAAAGCTCTAAACTTTCTTAGAAACAATGTACAGTACATATATGTAAATTTAAAAATATATGTGCAGTAAAAAAAAAAAAGAAATGAGCTATCAAGCCATGAAAGACATGGAGGAAACTTTAAAGATGTATTACTGAATGAAAGAAGCCAGTCTGAAAAGGCTACAAACTGTACAATTCTGACCAAATGATGTTCTGGAAAAGCCACAGCTACAGAAACAATAAAAAGATCGTGGTTTCCAGGGGTTTGAGGAGGAAGGAATGAATAGATGGAACACAAGGGATTTTTAGGACAATGAAATTATTCTGTATGACACTATAGTGGTGGCTAAATGTCATTATGCATTTGTCAAAGCCCATAGAATGTACAACATCAAGAGTGAACCCTAGTGTAAACTATGGCCTTTGGTTGATAATAATGTGCCTATGTTGGTTCATCAATTTTACCAAATATGCCACACTGATGAGAGATGCTGAGGGTAGGGGAGTATATATATATATACATGTGGGAGGGGAGGTCTATGTGCGAACTCTGTATTTTCCGCTCAATTCTCCTGTGAACCTAAAACTGCTCTAAAATAATTAATATATTAATAAAAATTTTAAAAAGCTTAAGGGGTACAGCATAATGGGTTGACTTACATACATCATGAAATGATCATCACGATAAATTTAATGAACATCCATCAACATCCATCAATTAGATACAAAATTAAAGAATTTTTTCCTTGTGATGATAACTCGTAGGATTCACTCTGACAACTTTCATATGTAACATACAGTAGTATTAATGATATTTATCACATTGTACGTTACATCTATTAATACTTACTTATCTTATAACTGGGAGTGTGTACCTTTGACTGCCATCATCCAGTTCCCTGTCCCCCCAGCCCCCGCCTCTGGTAACCACAAATCTAATCCCTTTTTCTATGTATTTTTTTTGAAGTATAATTGACCTAACAATGCTACGTTAGTTCCTGTTACACAGCAGAGTGATCTGGTATTTCTGTACATTTCAAAATGGTAACTGCAATTATCATGTGTCACCACACAAATATATCACATAGTGATTGACTATACTCTGCACACTGTACATTTCATACTCGTTTGTTTTGCAACTGGAAGTTTGTACCTCTTAATTCTTCCTCACCTGTTCCTTTCCTCCTCCCAAAACTCTCGCTTCTGGCAACCATGTGTTTGTTCTCTGTATCTTTAACTCTGTTTCTGTTTTGTTATGTTTGTTCATTTGTTTTATTTTTTAGATTCCGCAAATATGTGTAATCACACAGTATGTCTTTTCTGTCTTATTTCACTTAGCATAATATCCTCTAGGTCTAGTCATGGTGTCGCAAACTACAAGATTTTATTCTTTACCAGATACGTGATTTGCAGTATTTTCTCCAAGTCTGTGGCTTGCCTTTTCATTCTTTTAACAGGGGATTTTGAAGAGCAAGAGTTTTTAATTTTGATCTAAGTCTAATTTACCATTTTTTTCTTGTATACATCATACTTTTGATGTTATAGTAAGAGGTTATGAAGATTTTCTCCTATGTTTCCTTTGAGAAATGTTAAAAGTTGTTTTTTACATTTGGATCTATGATCAAGTTTTAGTTCATTTTTGTCTCTGATGTAAGTTTCTATTTCTTTGGGGTGTTGTGTGTGTGTGTGTGTGTGTGTGTGTCTGTGTGTGTGTTGTTGTTGCTTTTCTTGTGGGTGTCCATTTACTCCAGTACCTTTTCTTGATTAAAAAAACAAAACAAAAACAAGGTTAGTCTTCTTCCCATTGAGCTGTCTTGGGACCGTCGTGAAAAACAAATTCATAATAAAAAGTAAGGTTCTATTTCTGGATTTTTAATTCTTTGCCATTGAACTGTGTTCCTATCCTTTTCCAAGAAGCCCAACGTCTAGGTTAATACATGTTACAGTAAAATTTGAAATCAGGTAGTGAAAGTTCTCCAGCTTTATTCTTTTGCCAAACTGTTTAGACTATTATGCATCCTTTGCATTTCCATATGAATTTTAGGATCGGTGGTCAGTTTCTACCCAAAAGAAGTCAGCTAGTTTTATAGGGACTGCACTGAACTTTTAGATCAGTTTGAGGGAAGTTGCCTTCTTGATAATATGAAATCTCCTCATCCATGAAAATCTATTTCTCCATTTATTTAGATCTCTAATTTCTCTTAGCAATATTTTGTAGTTTTTGGTATATAGATCTTGCACATCTTTATTCAGTTTATTTCTAAGTATTTTATTCTTTTCTAAGCTATTGTGAATGAAATTATTTTGTTAATTTCCCTTTCATTTTTTATACCTAGTATATAGAAATGCAATTGATTTTCATAAGAAATACTGCTTCTTATTACCTTCCTAAACTTGTTTATTAGTTCTAGTCTGTTTTGCTATCTGCCTCACACAGGCTTTTATTCATATTTGTATACCCATGTCCAGTTTTCTATCAATATGTACTGAATAAAGGAGACACTTTGCAAGAGTTAAGGTCTGAGCAAATTCTGGATTTTGCTGAATTTCAAACAGAAGGGATTGCCTTTGCAGACTTTTAACCAATAGAGTAAAAATTCTTTCAGAGCTGGAAAAATGTCCCCCAACCCACTAGAAATACAACTTCTGAGGCTACAAGGAGCCGCCTACGGATATATTAAAACGAAAATACGTAGATGATGTTCATCATGGTCTTCACACGTAATCACAAGAAAACTAGCAACAGATTAAGAGGCCAACATCGAAAGTATGACTTTAAAACTATCGTACACCCAAAAATGAACTCATCGACCTTTAACAACCATTAATGTATAAGAATGTTTATGATATAGTGTTAACTGGAAAAGAAATTCAACAGTTCAAAAATATAGATAAAACTTTGGAAAGATAGTCCTAAAAGTATTGAAAGTGATTGTTGGTGTGTATTTCCTAATTCTTTTCTGTTTGTATTTTTTATTGTTCTAAAATGAACTTGGGTATTATCATATTGAGACTTAATGTTAAAGTTATTTCAACAAAAAACTTGTGTGGAAGGATAATCAGTACTATCTAGGTTAGTTGCTGACATATAGACACTCAGCAAATACTTAAGAATATTCATTCAGCATTGACATTGTTAAGTAGAAAGAATATAACACTTATGTAATATTCAGAATATTTCTTCACTTTGTAATGATAGGTAAATAAATTGGGTTCTGGTTTGGAAACCCTAAAAATATATTGAATATATAAATGGATGAATCTTAAGTCTGATAACAGTTTAGGGAAAACAGTAAGTAGCAAGAAAAACAATAAAATAAAATTGCCTCCAAAATGGCAACTCTCTTTTTTAACATACATATTAATACTGTGAATGAGTCTGTCTTATGAGTGTGTGAAAGCTGCATGAGAATCTTGTAGGGAAAATTATAGAGGAAAGACACTTAGAGGAAAGGAGGAGGAGGAAACAGAATGTCTGAATCCACTAATCCAACAGCAGGGACAGAGAAACAGATTTTGAGCAAGATCTAGAGGAGAGACAAGCTACAGAAAAGACAGGCTGCCTGGAAACTGAGCTGTGGGGACATTAGCTGGGTTAGGCAGGGAGCAGTGCTTAAACGATGGCCAAATGACAAAGGCCTGTTCTTCAAATACTAACAGGCTAAAATGAGCAGCTAGTTCTGCAATTGACGGCATAATGTAGGGTTAATGTACTGGTAAGGGAGTAAGTTGGAGACTCAGGCAAGCCTCGTGCAGGCTCAAGAACTTATTAGTCGTGTGAATGCAGGCAAGTTATCTAACTTCTTTGAAATCGGTTTTCTCATCTTTCTGTTATAATCTCAATTTTATATTTGTGTAATGTTCTTATAATGATGTCATAAGAATTAAATGAGATAGTGCATGTAGGGTGTTTAATACAGTGCCTGACATATAGTGAGCTCTGCATTCATGTGTTAGGTATTCTAATCTGGAAGAACATGAACCTAAGGGTCAGAGCCTCATTGGAGAAAGGGCAAACTAATGGCTTTTTAATAAGGAGGAGGACAAGGGGAGCAGAGTCAAGAACACACTAGAAGGAATTACCACTTTAACCATGTTCCCAGATACACAATACTACAATGTAAAACCGTGTTAGTGTTATCGCTCAAATATGCCAATACATACCGTTTATACCTAAAATTCCCTCTGTTGGATTTGGCGTGCTAGAACAGGACATGCTATGCTGAATAGAGTGGAGAAAAGAGATGCTGCCAGAGGACAAAATATGCCAAAGAGACAGGACTCTCTCAACATTTGGGCCTTGAATGGGGGAAAGGGTTGGGAAGGGATAAATTGGGAGTTCGAGATTTGCATTTGCAGATACTAATATATATAAATTAGATAAACAACAAGTTTATACTGTATAGGCACAGGAAAGTATATTCACTATCTTGCAGTCACTTATGGTGACAAAGAATATGAAAACACATATATGTATGTTCATTATGACTGAAACATTGTGCTGTACACCAGAAATTGACAAAACATTGTAAACTGACTACGCTTCAGTTTAAAAAAATTTATATATATCCACAAAAAATGAAAAGACATTTCACTGAAGAAGTTATACAGAAGGCAAATTAGCACATCAAAAGATGTTCAAAAGCATTAGCCCTTAGAGAAATACAGGTCAAAACTATGAGGAGATATCACTTCATACCTAGCAGAATGGCCAAAATAACAAATAATGACAACACCAAATGCTGGTGAAGATACAGAGAAAACAAATCACCCATACATTGCTGGTGGAAATGTGGTACAGAGGAGTTTGTAGATCAAAAGCCCTGAGAATGGCTGCATTAGGAATGAACTATTTTCCTTGAAAAACAAAAGCATGTGCATAGTAGTTGTATTTCTCTGAAACTATTGCTCCAAAGTATATGGCTGCAATCATTTGTATTAATAGCAACTTTTAACCAAAATAGCTTTTATTTCACAAAAAAACTAGAGGGTAATTGTGAATTTTATGATATACACTGACATTTTAGCAGATAGGCAAAGCTTATGAATATATGTAATACAACTTTCTATAGCTGTCCACATCCTTTATAAGGCTTCTCAAAATTGCAAAAATAAGCACATTCATTAACACACCAAAGAAATAGCCTCTTTTTAGCATTTAAAATATAAAACAAAAGCATATAAACTGAAAAGTATGCTTAATAACCAATGTTTCATTGTCAGTATCTTAGGAATGATTCAGGCATCTGATGAATACCTGAGAATTAATTTAAGTCTAAGGTTTTAAGTTACCTAAATATAGTCTTCAAGCTAACAAGCTATAAAATGTAACTACTCTTGGAATTCAGAATAATAATTCAATTTGGTTGAACACAAATTTACACTTTTTATAATCGTAAACATTAAATGGAGTTAATACTAGCTTATTTGATCAATAAGCCAGAATACACTTAGGAAGAACATTCCCAACTAGAGTGAGATACAGGCTTGCATTATTCTTAACACTGGGAAGTCAGGGCCACTAATTCCAAGAACAGTTACCTAGGTCTACCTTTTGAACAGGAGCCAGGATGGGAGTGGTGGATGCAAAACATAGACTGGCATCTCCAGCACATGTCTACGGTCTATTTACACAACAGAAAATAGAACTTTTTTATAGTAAAATCTATAAATGTTTCCATTCAAGCACCACAATCCTTTTACTTTTCAATCACACTTTAAATTTCATCAAAGGTGCCAATTCTAAGCTCAGTGGCACTGGAAATACATTCAGCTAAACTGTATTTGAAGTATGTTTTTCTGAGAGCTGGAGGTTAATTTCACCCATTTGAAAATTAGATTCTTACTTTTTAAGGTATGCAGTTATTTTTCTATAATAACTCATCATGAAAGAAGATAGGAACTTAGTATCTTATTAATTTAAAAAAAATTCTTTTCAGTTTTTGGCTTCTCTCCGAATAGACATTCGGTGCCAAGTGTTGAACTTAACTCTGTCTAGATTAAATGCCCCAGAGGGCATGTAATGGGGGATAACCTGTGACTCTGTTACCAGTCAGGAGACCTACTGAGTTGGATTTTTAAAATAGCACAACTTTTGTGTGTGTCCTAGGAAGATGGGCCACCTCAGGTCTAGCTAGTGGAAGGAAGTTGAGATTTTCTAAGTCTCATATTCAGACATAAAAAAGAAGGACAGAAATCAAAGGAGGCTTCCAATTACTTACTATTTTGTAAGAAAATCACGAATTAAAACACAGAGACCTGGAAATAAGAACTTTGTAAGACTTTGTAATCTTTGCAGGTCACTCCTGCTTGTCATTTTTGTTGCTCCTTAAAATCTTTTTTTAATTATTATTTTCGCAGGGTGGGGGTAGGTAATTAGGTTTATTTATTCTTTTTTTGTCTGCCTAGTCTTGTTTTTTTTACTTTTTAAAATTGATTTATAGTCATTTTACAATGTGTCACATTCCAGTGTAGAGCACAATTTTTCAGTTATACATGAACATACATATGTTCATTGTTGCATTTTTTTTACTGTGAGCTACCACAAGATCTTGTATATATTTCCCTGTGCTATACAGTATAATCTTGTTTATCTATTCTACATATGCCTGCCAGTATCTACAAATATCAAACTCCCAGTCTGTCCCTTCCCACCCCACTGCCCCGTGGCAATCACAAGTTTGTATTCTATGTCTATGAGTCTGTTTCTACACATGTCAGTCCTGCAAACCTGGGGCAGCACAGGCTGCCCCCAAGCCAGGCCACTGGGGAGATGGGACTACACACAAGGGCTTGCACAGGACAGCCCCACTCCTGCCACTGCTGCCCCTGCCCCCTGACCACACCACGCCAGCTTCCTGGGAGCAGACTGACCTAAAGACGTGGGTGCGGTGAACCTGGGGCGGCAGAGGCCACCCCCAGGTCAGGCCATGGGGGAGATGGGAGTAAATGACTGGCTCCCAAGGGGCAGCCCCCCTCCTCCCACCACTGCTACTTCTACCTTCCTTCCCAAGCCTCCTGACCACACTGAGCCCACGGTCTTCCCAAAGTGGGTAGAGATGGAACATATCTCAACATAATACAAGCTATTTATGACAAACCTACAGCCAGCATGATACTCTTCAGTGAAAAGCTGAAAGCCTTTCCACTAAAATCTGGAACAAGACAAGAATGGCCTCTCTCACCACTTCTACTCAACATAGTAAGCAGTGGAAGTCCTAGCCATAGCATTAGACAACAGAAGGAAAGAAAAGTGATCTAAATTGGAAGTGAAGAGGTAAAATTGTCATTATATGCAGATGACATGAAACCATATATAGAAAACCCTAAAGTCCTCCGCATAAAAACAACTAGAGCTAATCAGACAATTCAGCCAGGTAGCAGAAGACAGTATCAACATAGGAATCAGTGGCATTTCTTTACATGAAAGTAATAATCCCTTTTAAAACCACATCCAAAAAATAAAAGACTAGGAATAAATCTGCCCCAGGAAGTGAAAGACTTCTATGTGGAGACCTACAAAACCATGACTAAGGAAATGAAATAGGACTTAAAGAAATGGAAAGACATCCCATGTTCTTGCACTGGAAGAATTAATAATGTCAAAATGGCCACGCTGCCCAAAGCCATCTACAGATTTAATGCGATCCCTATCATAGTATCTAGGACATTTTTTCACAGAACTACAACAAACCATCCTAAAACTTACATGGAATCACAGAAGACCCGAAATTACCAAAGAATTATGGAAGAAAAAAAACAAAGCTGGAGGAATAACCCTCCCAGGCTTCAGACAATCCTACAGAGTTACAGTCAAAACAGCATGGTATTGGTACAAAAACAGACCTACGGGATCAATGGAACAGGATAGAAAGTCCAGCAATAAACCCACACACATATGGTCAATTAACCCATGATGAAGGAGGCAAGAACACACAGTGGAGGAAAGACAGTCTCTTCAATAAGTGCTGCTGGGAAAGCTGGACAGCTACCTGTAACAGACTGAAATGAGAACATTCTCCAATAGCATGTACAAAAATAAACTCAAAATGGATTAAAGTCCTCAATGTAAGACCAGATACTGTGAAACTCCTAGGGGAAAACACAGGCCCAACACTCACAGACATACATTAATGCAATGTATTTTTGAACCAGCTCCTGGACTATTGGAAATAAAAGCAAAAATAAACAAGTGGGATCGAGTTAAACTCAAAGGCTTTTGCACAACTAAGGATACCATCCACGAAATGAACAGACAACCTACAGAATGGGAGAAAACCTTTGCAAATGATGTGACTGACAGGAGACTAATTTCCAAAACACACAAACAGCACATACAGCTTAATAGCAAAGACACAAGCAACCCAATCCAAAAATGGGCAGAAGACCTAAACAAACCACTCTCCACAGAAGATATTCAAATGGCCCATAGGGCACATGAAAAAAATGCTGAGCATCACTCATTGTCAGAGAAATGCAGATCAAACCTACAATGCAGTATCACCTTACACCAGCCAGAATGGCTATCTTCGAAAAGTCTACAAATGATAGATGCTGGAGGGGGTGTGGAGAAAAGGAAACCCTTCAACAGTGTGGGTGGGAGTGTAGACTGGTGCAGCCACTATGGAGGACAGTATGGAGGCTCCTTAAAACAATGAAATTAGACCTACCATGTGATCCAGAAATCCCACTCTTGGGAACGTATCCGGAGAAAAATAAAATTCAAAGACACATGCACCCCAGTGTTCACAGCAGCACTCTTTACGACAGCCAAGACATGGAAACAACCCAGATGTCCATCAACAGATGCCTAGATAAAGAAGATGTGGTACATCTATACAATGGAACAGTACTCAGCCATAAAAGAAGAATAAAATCATGCCACTTGCAGCAATATGGATGGACCTGAAGATTGTCATTCTAAGTGAAGTGGGCCAGAAAGAGAAAGAAAAATGCCATATGATATCATTTATATGAGGAATCAAAACTAATAACAACAATAATAATAAGGCCACAAGTGGACTAACTTTCATTTTGACTTCTTCAATATGTGTAAGCACATCTGACTGTCCTTTATGATCGTTAATACCGCATTCTGTTGATTCTTCTTTTGTAGTTGGCTTTAGCCCTTTGATAACTACGTAAGTTGAAAAACCTAATCTCTTCTTAGAAATGGTAAGTAGTACATATTATGTAAACTAAAAAAAATGAGCACTATACTGCATATCTACATGCAATATAACGTGTATGTGTGGTCAAACTGTAATAATTCTACCTAATAAAACTGGAAACGTTGGCGTGGTGGTGAGGGAACAGATATACAGATCAAGGGAACAGAATAGAGTCCAGAGGAAAACCCACAAACTTCTGGTCAGTTAATCTTCGACAAAGGAGGCAGGAACAACATACAGTGGAGGAAAGACAGTCTCTTCAGCAAATGATGCAGGGGAAACTGGACAGCTGCATGGAAATCAATGAAGTCACGATACTCCCTCACACCATGCACAAAAATAAATTCAAAATCGCTTAAGGACTTAAACATAAGACAAGACACTACACGCCTCTTAGAAGAACACACAGGCAAAACATCTGATACACACGTCAGCAACGCTCTCCTTGGGCAGTGTACCCCAGCAAACAGACATGAAGGCTCAATACACAAACTAATGGGACCAAACTGAATTTATCAGCTCTCTGCACAGCAAAGGAAACCATAAGCAACACAAAAGGACAACCTACAAGATGGGAGAAAATATTTGCAAAAGATGAGACTGACAATGGGTTAATTTCCTGAATATATAAACAGCTCATACAACTGAATAACCAAAAATCAACCCAATCCAAAAATGGTCAGAACTAAACATGCCATTGTCCAGTGAGGACATACAAATGATCAAAAGACATATGAAAAAAATCCTCAGTATCACTAATTATCAGAGAAATGCAAATCCAAATTACAATGAAGTATATCACCTCACACCAGTCAGAAAGGCCTTCATTGAAAAGTCCACAAAGGAGAAATGCTGGAGAGGTTGCGGAGAAAAGGGAACTCTCCTACCCTGCTGGTGGGAATGCAGTTTGGTGCAGCCATTGTGGGAAACAGTAGGGACAGTCCTCAAAAGACTAAAAATAGACTTGCCAAAAGCTTTTGATCTCTGTGGCAGGGCTACCAGCTCCCAAAGGCCCAGGCCCACCCTTTATTGTGCCCAAGGTCAACTGTGAATCAGAAGGTCCGGGGTGGCCTCCACTGGCCAGGCTGGTCCACCTACACAGGAAGGCCACGACCTGAGGGCCAGTGGGAGGTGGTCCCTGGCTGTCCAGCTGCCTCCCACCTCCGGTAGTTGCACCCGCTTTCCCAAACCCGGGAATAAGCGGCAGCAAAGACTACTAATGAGGGGGCTGGGGCACCACAAACCAGGGTGGGGGACTGGACCCACCTCAGGGTCCTAACAGGATGTGCGGCCTGGGCCTCACCCACACACCCCTCCCTGTGCGCCTCCCCAGCTGCACAGCCCAGGCCTCACCCGCCGGCTCCCTGACCTGCGCGCCCCCACCAGCGCCTCCTTACCTGACTAGTGAAGGCAGCAGAGGTGACAGAAAGTGGCAGCCCAGACCCCAGGCCGCGTTCCTCCTTGGGTAGCTGGTCCAGGAGAACCAGGCTCTCACCCAGCTTCCACTGCTCTGGGCGGGCTCAGAAGTCCAGGTTTCCATACCTGCCCCTGCCTCTGCTAGACCACAGAGGGGAAGCTCAGGCCTGGGGTTCCTGCAGTGTGGGAAAAGGAGAGTGGGGCTGGGTGAGGCCGGGCGGGGATGGGTGGTGGGGAGGGCCTACCCTGCGGCCCGCCCCTCCATGTCCCCAGCCCCAAAGCCCCCACCCTGCCACCGACTGGGTCCTGATACTCAACCAGTACCACCACGGGCCCTGGACCAGGCCACATTCCCCAGCTGCACCCCCTGCAGTGCAGTCCCCCACCCAGTCACTACCTCCCCACCTCTGGCCAGGCCTGCTACCCGACCTGGACCCCCAAGACAAAGCTCCTTCTCCTTATACTGAGGTCCCCGCCCTCACACTCCCCACAAACCAAGCTGACCCCTCATGCTCCACCTGGGGTCCCCCCCACCATCTCAAGATGGTCCCCCTCACCCTTCACTCTGGGATTACTGCCCACCCCTCAGCAGGGTCCCCCCACTCCCAGCAGCCCTTCATCCCTCAGCCTTTCCCCCCTCACCCCGAGTGCACCCCTAACCCGAGCTGACCCCCTCACCCTTCACCCCTCGTGGGCGGGGCAGTCCAGGCTCCAATCACCATGGTGACAGCCACCAGACAAGGATCCTGAGCATGTGCAGGCACACAGTCAGCTGTCCCAGGCTCAGGGCGCAGGCAGGCAGGGCTGGAGGCAGCTGCAATTCCTCAGCTTGCAAAGCACCTTTCCCTGTCAGCCTGCTCCTGGGAGGCAGGCAGGGGTCTATCTAGGGGACTCGGCAGTGGCAACAGCAGGATTGGGGCTGCCACATGCTAGAGCAGGTATTTGCTCCCATTTCTTGCTGTCACTGCTGCAGTCCCCAAACACTGAATGCACAGTGTCCGCCTCTCAGGAGCAGCATGACCTGAGGACAAGCCTCCAGGGAACCTGGGGCAGCAGAGGCCACCACCGGGCCAGGCCCCTGGGAAGATGGGAGCAAACCCACAGGGAGGCACAGGGCAGCCCCCTTCTCCCACCACTGAAGCTGCCACCTCTGCAGTCTTCCTTGCTCCCTGACCAAACTTCACAGGCCTCCAGAGAACAGGCTGACCTACACATGTGAGTCCTGCAAACCTGGGGCAGCAGAGGCCAGGCCACAGGGGAGATGACACTAAATCCAAGGGCTTGCAGGGGGAAGCCACCCTCCTGCTGCCCCTGTCCCCTGACCACACCATACCAGCCTCCTAGGAGGCAACTGACCTAAAGACGAGGGTCCAGCGAACCTGGGGCAGCAGAGGCCGCTCCCAGCCCCAGCCACAGGGGAGATGGGAGCAAATGAATGGCTCCTGAGGGGCAGCCCCTCTCCTCCCTCTGCCGCCGTTACATCTGTTACCGTTATCCCAGCCCCCTGAACGCACTGAGCCATGGTCTTACTAAAGTGGGTACACAGGAAACATATCTCAACATAATAAAAGCTATTTATAATAAACCCACAGCCAGCATACTACTCTACCAAGAAAAGCTGAAAACCTTTCTACTAAAATCTGGAACAAGACAAAGATGCCCACTCTCACCACTTCTATTCAATATAGTATTGGAAGTCCTAGCCAGAGCAATTAGACAACAGAAAGAAATAAAAGGGATCTAAATTGGAAGAGAAGAGGTAAAACTGTCATATATGTGGATGACATGATACTATCTATAGAAAACCCTAAATGCTCCAAACGAAAATGACTAGAGCTAATAAAACAATTCAGCAAGGTAGCAGGACTCAACCTCAACATATAGAAACCAGTGACATTCCTTACACAAAAGGAATAATTCCTTTTAAAACTACATCCAAAAAAATAAAATACTTAGGAATAAACCTGACCCAGGAAGTGAAAGACATATGCAGAGACCTACAAAACACTAAGGAAATTAAAGAAGACCTAAAGAAATGGAAAGATATCCCATGTTCTTGCATTGGAAGAATTAATACGGTTAAAATGGCCATACTACCCAAAGCAATCTACAGATTTAATGCGATCCCTATCAAATTACCCAGGACATTTTTCACAAAATTAGAACAAATCATCCTAAAATTTATATGGAATCACAAAAGACCCAGAATTACCAAAGCATTACTGAAGAAAAAGAATGAAGCTGGAGGAATAACCCTCCCAGACTTCAGACAACACTACAGAGCTACAATCAAAACAGCATGGTATTGGTACAAAAACAGACATACAGGATCAGTGGAACAGAATAGAGAGCCCAGAAGTAAACCCACAAGCTTTTGGTCAATTAATATTTGATGAAGGAGGCAAGAATATACAATGGAGTAAAGACAGTCTCTTCAGCAAATGGAATAGGGAAAACTGGACAGCAGCATGTAAATCAATGAAGTTAGAATACCCCCTCACACCATACACAAAAATAAATTCAAAATGGCTTAAAGACTTAAACATGTAGACAAGATACTATAAACCTCTTAGAAGAAAACAAAGGCAAAACATTATCAGACAGACATCTCAGCAAGGTTCTCCTAGGGCAGTCTACCCAAGCAATAGAAATAAAAGCACAAATAAAGAAACAAATGGGACCTAACTGAGCTTATTTACAAGCTTTTGCAAAAACAAAGGAAACCATAAGCAAAATAAAATGACAAATTACAGAACGGGAGAAAATATTTGTAAATGATTCAACTGACAGAGGCTTAATTTCCAGATTATATAATCAACTCATAAAGCTTAATAACAAAAAACAAAGAACCCAATCCAAAAACAGGCAGAAGACCTAAACAAGCATTTCTCCAATGAAGGCATACAAATGACCAATAGACACATGAAAAAATGCTCAATATCACTAATTATCAGAGAAACGCAAATCAAAACTACAATGAGGTATCTCCTCACACCAGTCAGAATGGCCATCACTCAAAAGTTCATGAAGATAAATGCTGGAGAGGGTGTGGAGAAAAGGGAACCCTCTTATACTGCTGATGGGAATGTAGTTTGGAGTAGCCATTACAGGAAACAGTATGGAAATTCCTCAAAAAACTAAAAATTGACTTACCCTATGATTCAGCAATTCCATTTCTGCTATATATCCGGAGGGAACTCAAATACAAAAAGATACCTGCACCACTATATACAATAGCCAAGACATGGAAGCGACCTTACTGAATTTTCAGCAACAGATGACTGGATAAAGATGTGGTATATTTATACAATGGAATACTACTCTGCCATAAAAAAGGATAAAATAATGCCATTTGCAGCAACATGGCTTGACCTAGAGATCATCATTCTAAGTGAAGTGAGCCAGAAACAGAAAGAAAAATACCATATGATATCAGTTGTATGTGCAATCTAAAAAAAAGACACTATGAACTCACCTACAAAATAGGAGCAGACTTGTAGACTTAGTAAACATTCTTATGGTTACCAGGGAAAGGGGCTGGGAAAGGATAAATGTGGAAGTTTGAGATTTACAAATGTTAGTCACAGAAACCTACGTTCAGTATCTGGTAATAACCTCTAATGGAAAAGCCGCTACAGCCACTAACAGAGGAAGCAAGAGAAGAGAGGAGAGTGAGCTATCCTGAGCTATAGCCCAGTCCTCCTAAAGTCCTGGCCAGCTGCTGACGCTGCACCCTGACCACACGGCACCCTCCTCCCAGGAGCAGACTGACATGAAGACATGCGTCCTGCCAACCTGGGGCAGCACAGGCCGCCCCCAGGACAGGCCCCAGGGGAGATGGGAGCAAGTCCACCTGCCCCCCCCGGGGGCAGTCCCCCTCCCTGGCCGCCCCCTAACCGCACCGCGCCTGCTTCCTGGGAGCCCACTGTCCTGGAAACCAGTGTCCTGCGAACCTGGGGCAGCGACGAGGAGAGGGGCACTACCCCTGGTGAGCTGGGCGATTTGCCCCCATCTCCCCTGCAGCATGGCCTGGGGGCGGCCTCTGCTGCCCCAGGCACATCCCCAGGTCAGCCTGCTCCCTGGAGGGGGGCGCGGTGTGGTCGGAGGCAGCGGCAGCGGTGGCGGGTTAGGGGTCTGCCCCTGCCAGTTTGTGGATTTGCTTCAAACTCCCCAGCCACCAGCCCTGGGCTCAGCCTCTGCGGCCCCAGGTCCGCAGGGACTCAGGTTATAGATCAGCCTGCTCCTGGAAGGCAGGCGCCATGCTGTCAGAGGGCTACTGAAGCGATGGCGGGATTGGGGCACTTCTACAGCAGGGCAGTTATTGAGATTTAATTTTTGCTTTGTTTCCATTGTTTTGCTTTGTTTCCTTCCTCGTGGGGATGGATCGGGGAAGGAACTTCTCTGGGATACAGGCAGTAGGGCCTCCCAGTGCCCAGGAAAGAGCAGGACCTGAGAAATAAATGAGCGCAGGGGGCAAATACAGATCGTGCAAGATGGAAATCTTATCACTACCTTCAAGGGCATACATGGACCTGGACAACAGACACACCAGATACATGAGGGGGAAGTGCAGACTGACAGCCAGAGGGACATGTTCTACTCTGTGTATAACCACTGGGTGTTTCACATCATCCATAGAGGTGGTTAGAGGAGTAATAATGAGGATCAACTAGGAAGATTCAATTTCCCTCCAACCTGGCTGCTGAAGGGGCTCTTTAGAAAGAAACAAGTAACTGAAAGGCAACAATAAGGAAACATTCATACCCATCAGAATAGCCAAAACGTTAAGCTCGTTAATAACCTAGAATGTGAAACCAAGAAGGCGCTCGTACACTGCTGGGACTAAAAGTTGTAAAAGGACTTGGTAACAACTAAAATAAAATGAAGACAGGCATACTTGAGGCTCCATCTTTTTCATTTACAGAAATAGACCCCAAAAAATGGTTGTATCTCTGCACAAGGAAACACATGAAAGTACTCATTGCACCATGGTTTGCAATAAGAAAAATTACAAGGAATTTTCATCAAAAGGCAAGAAACAAATTATACTAATATAATGGAATATTATATAACAATGAAAATGAATTCACTGAATCAACCTGTACCAGCAAAAGCAAAAAAGATAGAAAAGAAGGAAGGAAGGAAAGAGGGAAGGGAGGGAAGAGGGTGGCCAGGAATTCATCAGTGGCTGCAGGCAGAGATGCACCTCCTCACCACCTCTCCATGAGGAAGGGAGGAAAGGATTCAATCCCTGGTGTGCACACGGGCAGAGCAGAACCACCTAGCAGAAGAGCAACACCTGCCAGTAACACACCTGCCCTCCCAGAGCCAGGCTGCCTCTGCTCTGAGAAATGAGGTCACAGAAAAGCACCAATTGGGAGTCAGGAGAGGTTCTAGGTGCAATTTTCAAATGGGTCTAAGAAACCATCCCTTTGTAACAACTATCTGAGCTTCTATTCAGAAACAAGAGTTGACAAGGGATAACAGATCAATTCTGAAATAAAATAAAAAACTTGATGGCATTCTCCCATATTATCTACTAAATAAGCAACTTCCATTTTCTGTGGATGCCAGTGATAAACAGAAAGATGAGATGCAGTAAAGGGTTCAAAGAATAATCTGTAAATCTATTTCAAAAGCCTAAGGATATTAAGAAGCAGGGTAACATTAAGCCTGGCCTCTGTACTCACTCTTCCTCACAGATGCTCTCGTATTAAGTCCATAATTCAGTATGAATACACTTTAATATTATTTTCACCTAATTTGGAAAACTAAAATTCAGGATTATATGAAAAAGTTCATAAAAACTTAGATTTAGGTGATTTTTATGTTATTCGAGGCACATGGGAAATTTAGGTATCTTTCTAAAATGTAATGATTTAGGGTAAATACAGTGCCAGTGGTACTCGGCAAGCACAAAGATGTTTTTCCCTTTGTTTTTATTGAGATATAATTCATATGCCATACAATTAATGTTTTTAAAGTATGCAATTCAGTGATTTTTAGTAGATTCACAAAGTTGTACAACCACCAACCCGATTTAATGTCAAAATATTTTTATCACCCCCCCAAAATCTCTGTACACATAAGCAGACACTCCCTTTTCTCCCTGCCCTGTCTCCAGCCCCTGACACCCACCAACCTATCTTCTTTTGTCTATGGACCTGCCTACTCTGAACCCTTCAAATAAATGGAATCAGACAGTATGTGGCCTTTGGGGTACGGCTTCTTTCATTTGGCATAATGGCTTCAAGTTTCATGTAGGTTGGAGCATGTATCAGTACTTCATTCCTTTTTACGGTCCAGTAATATTCCACTATAGAGCTGTACCACATGTGTTTAGCCATTCGTCCATTGATGGATAGTTGGGTTGGCTTTTGGCCATTATGGAATAACACTGGGTCATAAGGTAATTCTACGTTTAACCTTTTGAAGAACTTCAGCAAATGCATCATTTTCCATTCCTATCAGCACTGCATGAGAGTTCCAACTTCACCACATCCTCACCAACATTTGCTGTCTGTTGAGTGATAGCCATCTTAGTGGGCATGAAGTGGTATCTCACTGTGGTCTTGACTGCATCTCCCTAAGTAATGATATTGAGCATCTCTTCAGCACGAAGGCTTTTAGAATAATAGTTTTTCCATGTGGCTGATATTGATCTAACAAGTGCTGTAACAATAATGAATTAGTTTAACTCTTGCATCCTATTTTTCTTGCATAATTCAACCTAACAGACTTACATACAGTAATGAATATTTATATTTTATGAATAAGGAAACTGTTAGGAGATAATTAAAAAGTAAATCCTTAAGAAGTACACACACTAATACAAGATTTATGAAATTTTATATTTATATGCTTATAATACACATATATTTTGTCCTTCTTTAGCGGAAATGGTTGGTCAAAGGAACATTAGAATAGGAATAAAGTTGGGGAAAAGCAGTTCAATATCTTCCAGCAAAGCATAGATGGTGGTAAGTAGCTAGCCCAGCTGTTCAAATGGCATTTATTATTTCTCTAGAAAAATATGATTCTAAGTAGTCACTAAACGTTTCATTACTTGTTACAGACTTTACATTGCTTTAAACTTACTTCTGTGACCTCTCCATGTGCCAAACCAAAATAAAACATTACCTTCAACTATATTCAGAAACATTCAGTATTACTTTAAGTACTAGAAGGTATACTTTCTCATATGACAAAATACATTTACTGCCCACACTTAGGGCATGAAAGACCCCCGTACAATAAAAGTTAGGATGCAGACTCATGTTTAAAACATGGAAAATTTGATCCAAATGTTCCGATTTTTTTAAAACCTAAAATGAAAAGTCAAAAGCTTCTTTTGGCAACAGTTAACTCATTCAAGCTATGATCCATCTTTAACTCATTCAGGATATGCTCACTGAGTCACTTAAGTCCATAATTCAGTATGAATATACTTTAATATTATTTTCACCTATGATACTGTAATTTTTTCCACTGAAAGTACCAAACCCATTCAGTGAGTTCAGTTAACATGCTGTGTGTATGTTTTAGGTGTTCTGGTCTAACCACTAACTCCCTCCAATATACTCTGTACTTCCAGCCTCAGGACATTTGCTCCTGTGAGACTCCATGCCTGGAATTTTCTTTTCTCTAGTCTTCTTTTTTCTACACCACTGACATTGAACTGCTTCCAATACAAGTTCCGAAATTTCTATAAAGCTGCCCCTGACTACTTCCTCTACTGAATGGTTACACCAAATATCAGTGGGGACAATTAAATTCATAGGTAGGTAAAAGGAGCTGGATTTTGAAGAATCAAGGATGACTCCCAGTTTGACTACGTCGGTCACATCTCCTTCCCCATAGACATTTATGAAGGTAGGAGTGAAGTTAAAGAGAACCACCTCCAAATGAGAAAGCACCAAGGTGGCTGCAATCCTTTCTAGAATTGTCAAGTCAGTCTGTTTTTATTTATTCATTCATTTATTCAATATTTATTCCACCTCCTCCTGAGTGGACCCTGACATAGGTGCTAAGGATAAAAACAGGAAAGTGATCCATAAACGTAATAAATACCTAACATTAATCAAGCACTTACTATATAACAGTTGCCCCACATCTGCACTGTTACAGGCATCCTTCAGAGACATTGAGGGTTCAGTTCCAGACTACCACAATAATGTGAGTCACATGAATTTTTTTGGTTTCCTGGTGCATGTTAAAGTTATGTTCACACTGTGCTGTATATACCCTATTAAGTGTGCAATAGCATTATGTCTAAAAAAAGTATATACCTTAATTTATAAATATTTTACTGCTAAAAAAAGTTAGCCACCACTGGAGCCTTCAGCAAGTCATAATCTTTTTGCTGGTGGAGGGTCTTGCCTCGATGTTGGTAACTGCTAACTGAGCAGAACAGTGGTAGCTGAAGGCTGGGTGGCTGTGGCAATTTCTTAAAACAAGACAACAATGAAGTCTGCTGCCATCGATTGACTTTTTTGCACAGATGATTTCTCTGCAGCATGCAATACTGTTTGTCAGCATTTTATCCACAGTAGAACTTCTTTCAAAATTGGAGTCAATCCAACATAATATTGTATGTCTGCTATATTTCAATTAAAAAATGGAATCAATCCTTTCAAACCCTACCACTGCTTCATCAACTAAGCTGATGTAATATTCTAAGTCCTTTGTTTCATTTCAACAATCTTCAGAGCATCTTTATTAGGAGTGGATTCCATCTCAAGCAACCACCTCCTTTTCTTGCCCTTAGGAAGCTACTTCTCATCCATTCACGAGACTGCAGCAATTCTGTCACACATTCAGGCTCCACTTCTAATTCTAGTTCTCTTACTGTTTCCACCACATCTGCAGTTGCTTCCTCCACTGAAGGCTTGAACCCCTCAAAGTCATCCATGAGGGTTGGAATCAACTTCTTCCAAACCCCTGTTAATGTCAATACTTTGAACTCTTCCCATGAATCACAGACATTCTTAATTGCATCTAGAATGTGAATCCCTTCCAGAACATTTTCAATCGATTTTACCCAGATCCATCAAAGGAATCATTATCTACAGCAGCTATAGCTTTACGAAATGTATTTCTTAAAAAATAAGACTTGAAAGTTGAAATTGGTCCTTGATCCACAGGCTGCAGAACAGATGTGTTAGCAGACATGAAAACTTTAATCTCGTCATTCATCTCACCTCCATCAGAGCTCCTGGGTGACCAGATGCATTGTCAGTGAGCAATCATACTGTGAAAGGCATCTTTTTCTCTAAGAAATAGGTCTCAAATGTTCAATGAACCACGTTGTAAACAGCTGTGCTGTCATTCAGGCTTTGTAGTTCCATTTGTGGAGCACAGGCAGAGTAGACTTAGCATAACTCTTAAGGGCTCTAGGATTTTCCTAGTGGTAAATGAGCACTGGCTTCAACTTAAAGTCACCAGTTGCATTAGCCCCTAACAAGAGTCACCATGTACTCTGAGGTTTTGAAGCCAGGCACTGACTTCTCCTCTCTAGCTATGGAAGTCCTAGAAGGTTACCATCTTCCAACAGAAGGCTGTTAGGCCTATACTGAAAATCTGTGGTTTAGCACAGCCACCTTCATGAATTATCTTATCTCAACCTTCTGGACAACTTGCTGCACTTTCTTTATCAGTACTTGCTCTTTAACTTTGCACTTCTGTGTTATGGCGTCTTTCCTTAAGCTTCATGAACCAACCTCTGCTAGCTTCGAACTTTTCTTCTGCAGCTCCGTCACCTCTCTCAGCCTTCACAGAGTTGAAGAGAGCTAGGGTTTTGCTTTGGATTAGGCTTTGGCTTAATGGAATATTGTGGCTAGTTTGATTTTCTGTCCTGACCACTAAAACTTTCTCTGTATCAGCAATAAGGTTGTTTGGCTTTCTTATCATTTGTGTGTTCACTGGAGGAGCACTTTTCATTTCCTTCAAGAACTTTTCCTTTGCATTCCCAGCTTGGCTCACTGACACAAGAGTCCTAGCTTTTAGCCTGTCTCAGCTTTCAATATGCCTTCCTCACTAAGCTTAATTATTTCTAGCTTTTGATTTAAAGTGAAAGACATAAGTCTTCCTTTCATCGAACACTCAGAAGCCATTTTAGTGTTATTAATTGGCCTATTTTTTTTTATTGAAGTATAGTTGATTTACAATGGTGTGTTAATTTCTGGTGTATAGCATAGTGATTCAGTGATACAAATACATACTCTTTTTCATATTCTTTTTCATTATAGGCCATTACAAGGTATTGAATACAGTTCCCTGTGCTATATAGTAGGGCCTTGTTGTTTATCTATTTTATATATAGTAGTTTGTATCTATGAATCCCAAGCTCCTAATTTATCCCTCCTCACCTCCTCCTCCCACCCCCGATAAGTTTATTTTCTATGTCTGTAAGTGTGTCTCTGTTTTGTAAATAAGTTCATTGTGTGGCTATTTTTTTTCAGATTCCACATATAAGGGGTATCATATGGTATTTTTCTTTCTCTTTCTGGGCTTACTTCACTTAGTATGACGATCTCTAGGTCCACCCAAGTTGCTACAAATGGCATTATTTTATTCTTTTTCATTGCCAAGTAGTATTCCATTGTGTGTGTGTGTGTGCACACACCACAACTTCTTTATCCAGTCATCTGTTGATGGACATTTAGGTTGTTTCCATATCTTGGCTACCATAAGTATTGCTGCTATGAACACTGGAGTGCATTATCTTTTCAAATTAGAGTTTCCTTTAGATATATGCCCAGGAGTGGGACTGCTAGATCATATGGTAAGTCTATTTTCAGTTTTTTAAGGAATCTCCTTAATGTTTTCCATAATAGCTGCACCAAACTACATTCCCACCAGCAGTGTAGGAGGGTTTCCTTTTCTCCACCCCTTCTTTGGCATTTATCATTTATGGACTTTTGAATGATGGCCATTCTGACTGGTGTGAGGTGAAACCTCATTGCAGTTTTGATTTGCATTTCTCTGATAATTAGTGATGTTGTGCCTATTGGCTATCTGTATGTCTGCACTGGAGAAATGTTTAAGTCTTCTCCCTATTTTTTGCCTGGGTTGTCTGCTTTTTTGTTATTGAGTTGTATGAGCTGTTTGTATATTTTGGAAATTAAGTAACTGGCCTAATTTCAATATTGTTGTGTTTCAGGGAATAGGGAGGCCTGAGGAGAGGGAGAGAGATGAGAAGACGGCCAGTTGGTGGAGCAGTCAGAGCACACACATACCATTCATTGATTAAGCTTGCTATCTTATATGGGCATGGTTTGTGATGCCCCAATTTAAAGAGTAACATCAAAGATCACTAATCACAGATTACCATAATGAACATAATAATGAAAAAGTCTGAAACACTATGAGAATTACTGAAATGTGACACAGAGACATGAAGTGAGCAAATGTTGTTGGAAAAAATGGTGCTTACAGACTTGCTCAATGAAAAGTTACCACCAACCTTCAATTTGTAAAAAATGCAGTATCTGTGAAGTGCAATAAAATGAGGTCTGCCTCTACTTTTAATCTTCACAAAAGGCCCTACTATTTTAACCACTGCATAGAGAAAACAGCCTCAGAAGTGAAATGGCTTGTTCAAACTCACAAAACCTACCAGGACTCGACCCAAGATCAAAAGACAAATCTGTCCAACTCCAAGTCTCCCAATCTCAGGCAGCTCAATCAGTGAGCAGGGTATTAAGGGACCAAATACATATTACACAGATGTAATCATTATGTATTTTTATAGCACATAAAATTAATGCCTATAAGTTCCATGACATTATACATTCAATAGGCTAGTCTGGGTATTTTATTCTAAATTATAATGTAATTTCTTTTTCAAAATATGCTATGAATGGCAGTAATCAATTTAGCAGAGTTTTTAAAACACAATCTATTTTATAGGTTACTAACTTCTTAATGCCAACCAAGAGATCTGTTTTGAAGAAAAGATTGAAGTAAATCACTCTAAGTAATATTAAAAGAAGGCTATAGATAGGATCTTATAAATAAAGTAGGACCGCACATAAAGCAGTGAAACAGTATTACCCCCTCTCCCAACAAAAAAGACCTGTCCCCACCCATATTCTAAAAAATGAAAATGGTTAAGGTCTCAATGTCTTCACAGACGGTATCTTCAAAACCAGTTTGTAACCACAAGATAAAGATAATTTACCCAAAGTGTAAATAAGGCCTATAATAAATAAACTCTCAGAATCAGCTCAAAATTAACCTGTGACAAGGGTTAAAATATTCACAACTTGATTATTTTACTTTTGTTTTGTTTTTTCCTTTCTCCTTCTTTTTCCTTTTTTTCCCCCTTGGGGGAAGAAGTAATTAGGTTTATTTATTTACCTAATTTTTAAGTGGAGGTACTAGGAATTGAACCCAGGACCTTGTGCATGCCAGGCAGGCACTCTACCACTGAGCTATCTCCTCCCTTTGATTATTTTAATACAGGATAACATGTAGGGTAGAATGAACCATCATCATGCTGCATGTTTCATTAAACTGCATAAAAAGTGGCTATAATAATATGAACTAAAGCTGCAATATTGAATGATTGTCTAGCATTTTCCTTTCTGAGCTGAGAAAAACCAAGCCTTAGTCAATAAGGATGGCGATAAATCCACTGCAGGAAGAGGTTTTTTACCTTCAAGTAAATCAAGACAATGCAGTTATAACTTTCCTAGGCTCCAGTTTACAGTAGCCAAGAAATGTAGTCGATCCTGGTTTCTTTTAGAAAGACTTCACACTTGGGCCTCTGGTTAACAATTATGGGTTTTCTCTATTTTGAATGGGTCTGAAATTAAACACGATGGCTTTGCCACAATTTTACAAAGTTTTATGAAATGTTAAACAGCAGCTGTGTGACTCTGGATTCGTCACACCAAAATGTAAACCAACATCACCAGTGCAAAGGGGCTAAGTTTACAACTTTAACACCATAATCCAAGGACACAGTTTGACTTCACAAGGTCTATAAATAAGCACCTTTTAAAGTTGAATGACAGCAATAAGGAACTACCACTTAGTAAAAATGACAGGGGTTTTTGTTGTCTTTTAAAAACCAAGACTCCCTGGCAATTTGGGGGGAAGGAAAAGCAATAAATTTTATGTAGACTACACTTGGCATCTACTGTTCCACATATTCAAAGCAGAATTCAAATGATCATATATGATAAATAATGCATGTTTCCTGTTAACCCAAATATTAAGAATATAAAACCAACATTTTCTACATGTACTAATAGAAGCTAAAAATTTTCACATCAATAGGTGAATATCTGGTAGTAATTTACTTACTCATATATATATATATATGTTTTATACACAGTGTAGTATACACCTTTATATGTATTTAAAAGCACACTTTGCCCATAAGAAAGCATAATGCGAATTGTATTACTAATTTATTTTTTCTGAATATTATTGACAAAGGAATAAAGACATACCACATGACCCCATTGATTAAATTTTTTTTTAATTCTAATGGCACACATGAAACTTACTAATATTCTGCACATCAACACCAGGCATGGTTTCTGAACTTATTCCTCAAGCCTGAAATTCAGTACGCATGTTAAACAAACAAGAAACTGTATTTGCTGAATGTAATTTCCCCCAACTGCATACAACAGGTTTTTCTTATTCTATTTGGTAAAAACGACAGACTTTCCGTGTTTTCATCAATTCTGTAGCCAAAATGTTCTATTATCTGTTCTTCATAGATGCAATGTAAGTGGAGAACTGTGAATTCATTTAATAAAACATTTCACTGCGTTGTACTGTTTCTTTTCAAAATCAGTTCTAAAAAAGTACTGGGAGCTGGGCGTATCGGTAAGCACTCTGCAATTATAGGTCCCATAGTAACTGCAAAGGAAGACTCAACAGTGACAAAGGTCATCAGGGCAAAGTCTGAACAACTCTATTCCTGGAAGAATCCTCTCCCAGGATGCCATTTTCCTGAAGGCAGAAGGGATATCCTAGATCTTCCCATGCCCATTTTATCAAAGTGGAGGAACATGCCTCTGGGTGTCCATAGGCCCTTCAGAGGTTAGCAGGCATCTAAGCACAAACAGGACTTGGATTCAGGGAGCTGCATCGTAACCATGGAGACCCACCTATAGGACAGCAACACGGAGCCTGCCAAAGACAGGATGTGAGAGAGAAGCTACCATTGAAATGAAAGAACAAATCCCCAGGAAAACAGACTTATCACATCACCATTATATAACAGGAAGAAACCCTATGCATCATGTGGCTTGTGCTAAAATGCTTAGTGATCTCATTCTTACCATAACAAATTATCTGCCAGAAAAGCCCTTCAAGGTCAAACCCTGGCAACAATTAAAAAATAATGAAAAGCATTCATCCCTAAGGCAGAGTTAGAATGTTTTAGTTTGAAGCAACATGCTGTATATTTTATTAGCTATAACTTGTTTAATTATTCATTGCAACTCTTCTATTCCCTGCAGAAACCTCAGGTTGCTCAGATTTCTATCTGAAACTCTTTTTTTATTTTCCTTATTCAAGGGCAAATGCCTTAAGAGACCAAAATGTCTATCCACTATTTTCAACTGGACAGAGAGATATATTTGTTTAGAATAAAATACTAAATTAAAGCCAGCAAGAGACAGATGGAAAAAGAGGGGGGAGGGAAGGGTGAGGAAAAAAGAGAGACAGACAAGACACATGATTTCATCATCGCAAATCATGCAAACCTCTGGACTAGAATTTCTACCAGGATGCTCCTTCTGTACCTGGGCCACGCATGGCCCTCGAGTTCTGCCTGCCTTCTCCATGCACCTGTGCTGCTCTCTGTGTCCAGGACCCTGTGCAGTCTTAAAGGCTGGCTGGAGCATCACCAGCCACCTTCCAAAAGCCTCCACATGGTTTCCCATCAGTGATGCCACCAGTCTCTCCTTGAGTTGCTTCCTGGCACGTTTTGCCCCTAAATACAGGGCTGTTGTCACTGGGTTAATAACCGTGCTCTCTGCTGGAGGAGCAGACAGGTATGGAGGAAGTGGGGGCATCCTGCACTGGGATGCCAATGTGATTGGTGTCTGCATGCCTCAAACCAGCCTGAGGAATGTCTGCAGAGAAGGTCCCCTCACTCATGTGAAATTGAGGACCCCCCTCCCTCTTTCTCCTTGGCTCTGAACATGACACTTTAACATCGAAATTCACGGGGCCACTTCCTTTGTGTGGGCACAGATCTGAGCCACAGGTGAGTCTCAAAGGGGTCGGATTCCAGAACAATGAACGGCATACCTTAGCTCTCCTTTCTATACACGTGAAAGCCTTCATGAGTAACCTGACGGTAATTTCCCATAACCGTGACCACCGACATTCCATACACGTGGTCAGCCTCACGTGTGGTGATGCCAACAAGAGCGAGATTCGGAGTCCAACTGGGGAAATTGGAGGCAACAGACTCAGATCATCAAAACATCTTTTCCCCTGGAGGGATCACAGTGATTCATTCCACAACCTCATTTTAGAATCCAAGGGAGAAAACCCTTATGGCCAGAAGAATGAAGTAGCTTGCTGAGCATTACAGAGTCAGATCAAGGGCTGGACCCCAGGCCCCCCTAACACCGGGTCTGTAGCACCTCTGTTACACTACAAATTGCTGGAATTTGAGAACTCCCTGTGATCAACTGCAAAAGAAGGACTACAGAATCTTAACTTCTTTCTACTCTGCTATTCTTTAGAGCTTGTCTTGTTCCTAAATCAATGACAAAAAATGTCTTTCTCTCACATGTGCCATTTTCCTGGGCTTCGTCTTGGCCTCTCTGCACACAGGTGTGGGGGGTCCATCTACCCACCTGGTCTAGTCTATCTTCATTTTTCCTGAGTGACACAACCCCTGTTATGTGCAGGGCAGCACTCCCCAGCTGAGAAACTACATACCCCAACCCCTGGTTCAGTTGCAGATGACAGAGACCTAACTCTGGCCCAGGAGATATAAGCAGAAGTTGCCAGTGGGAGCTCCCAGGAAAGCTCTTTAAAAGTGAGCAGACTTAACTGGCTGGTGCCTTTATCTCCTTGCCTATTACCTTCTCTGTTCCTAGGAAGATCCTGGAGATGTAGCAGCCACTTTGTCATCATGAGGCAACAAGCATGAAGACGAAAGCTGGACAACCAAAGGGAAGGCTAAACAGAAAATCATAAAGATCCTCAGAGCCGATGACATTGTCAGGCTACCTGCCTGCCTTGGGGTTACCTTTCTAGAGACAAAAAAAAACAGATCTTGGTTTTTTGTTTGTTTGTTTGTTTTCAAATTGAAGTATAGTTGATTTGCAATGTTGTGTCAGTTTTAGGTGTAGATCAAAGTCATTCAGTTGTACATATACATATATATCCACAAATCATTTTTCAAATTCTTTTCCATTATAGGTTATTACAAGATATTGAATATAGTTCCCTGTGCTATACAGTAGAACCTTGTCATTTATTTTATATATAGTAGTGTGTATCTGCTTAACCCAAACTTCACATTTACCCCTCTCTACCTTTCCCCTTTGGTAACCATAGTTTATTTTCTGTCTGTGAGTCTATTTCTGGCTTGTAAAAAAAAGTTCATTTGTATCATTTTTTTTAAGATTCCACATATAAATGATATCATATGATATTTGTCTTTCTCTGTCTGACTTACTTCACTTACTATGATAATCTCTAGGTCCATCCATGTTGCTCCAAATAGCATTATTTCATTCTTTTATGGCTGAGTAATATTCCATTGTGTATATATACACATCTTTATCCACTCATCTGTTTGATTAAGCCACTGTGGCTCGAGTTTTCTGTTACATACAGCTAAAATTATAGCTTATTTATATATCAGGTGTCAACAGATGTCATCATGAACAAGGAAAAAAAATTACAATTCTATATTTTCAATTGTACATTTCAAAAAAAATTTTTTATGGTAGCATGTTTAGACCAACCACTGACTGAATGCTAACTTACTGGAATTAACATACAGCAACACTGCTCTGAGGGGGAGAACCAGTTGGGACAACTCTTGGAAGAGATACCAGTGTGTCCCACTGTGAAAAATACAACCATCTATATACTTTAAGTGCTAAAACTGGTTGTATCTTGAGAAAACTTGAGGTAGAGTGGGCCCATAACTTGTGGTAATCTCTTAAGAATTTAACAGTGACAGCAACATCCCCTATAGGAACTGGGGACACTATTTTCTCAAAAGGATATATTTTTATTCTATATAGCTGATTTCTCAATGTCTAAATTCTGAAATTTAAAGCAAGCAGGATTTTACAGGTGGTGCAAAGAACATTCAGGCATCTAGTTACCCACATCCCATCAAACACTTTGTAGCCAGAAATACAGTCAGAATCTGAATGC
This sequence comes from Camelus ferus, assembly GCF_009834535.1. Lineage (NCBI taxonomy): Eukaryota > Metazoa > Chordata > Mammalia > Artiodactyla > Camelidae > Camelus > Camelus ferus. The sequence goes on from NC_045719.1 coordinate 23,665,105, forward strand.
ACCACTAAAAATCCTTCCACCTACACTGCGTTTCTGATAAGTCCTTTTCTCTGTCCAGATTCCTTCCTGAGACTACCCAAGAGTTCCCAGCTCCTAGTATCTCTGCCTCAGCCAGACACATTCATTTTTATTCTGGTCTCATTTGCAAATTCTAGTAAGCTGAAATGAGAAAACGGCTTCAGAAAATAACTTATCTGCTACAGTAGTTTTCTTTACTTTTTCTCAGAGTATTAGGCAAGTAACTAAAAGTCCAATATGTTAGGATGAAACAGTAAACTACTGTAAAACTGCATCAGCCTTAGACAGTCACTCTTCTAAATTTCAAATTACACAAATTTTACTCTTCAAAATGTCTATTTGTAGCACATCACAACATCTCATAAAAACATATCAACCATCAGCACCAATCTCAACATATAAAGCAAGACAGAAAATGACAAAATGCCTAGCTATCAAGAGGAGAACATTAAACAATCATTTATTTGGAACTAAACAAGTGTATTTCTTAAAAATGCATGTCATTTAGTCTCTATTCTGCCCAAACACTTACTGTAGTCAATGGAAGAACTAGCAGGGATGGCTGACAACTGAGAGGCACTCTTCAGTCATGGGGCTGGTAGGACACTCAGCTGAGAAAGTGGAGTTTCTCTGGTTCTCTTGAAGCTAGGACATCCTCAGGCAGGGGACTTGGGTGGCATAGATCCAGCAGGTTGGAAAGGGACATGTGAACTCATACGCACTGTCTCGGCAGGTACCCTACAGCACGCTGGCTTACACGAGAAAGCCTTGCTTGGCTAAGATTGTAACTAAGCTATGCTACATGTCAATACTTTAAAGACATGTTACACCTCAACTGATTCAATGTTCAGTTTCAAGGTCTATCTTTCACTGAAGATTTCCATTTTCACCTACCAAAGCAGCACACGTGGTTCTTCCTAAGACTCAAGGAGAGCCTCCCCCAGCCATACCCCCTGGACTTGGAGGCAATCCAACTTGCAATTAACAGCAGCAAGGGGCCAGGCTGGGTCCTGCAGAAAGAGCGAAACCCCACGTGACAAAGAGCTCACTGCAGAGCCCGGTCCAGCTGTATATGAAAAGAAAGATGGCAGGTGCTTTGCCAGGAGTCTACGGTGCACAGCTACAGTGGTTCAGCTGCGGGATTCAAAAGATGGGCGTTCCCACTGGAAATGCACTAGTTTAAGGATATTAATTTGGTAAATTTACCTGTCTCTTCTCTTTACAGTATATTTTCAAAATATACTGTTTTGTAGTTTCAGAAGTCTTTTTGTCCTTTGCTTTTCTCTTTCCTCATTTATCTCTTAGTTTTATTTTGGTGAAATATGGGGCTTTCCTCTCTTCACAATTACAGGAAAAATCTCTCATTTAGAGAGGTTGCCAGTTTAAATTTTGATAAGATAATCTTTGTTGATAAGAATTTACAAACTAAACCGTACCAAAAAGCACATTCTTTGGATCAAAAGAGATGTATTTGGCATCATCTATGCACTGTATAGTGCTTACATGGAGATAATCAAGTCTTACAAGTATATTATTTTCTTTAAATATTCAGAACACATGGTATTGTTCACCAACTATAACAGAGCTTTAAGAACAGAAATACTTAAAGGATAAAGAATGTTGCTGAGGCTAAAAGTCTACATTTACAGACTATTTTTCATATTAAAATGAACTAAGAAATTTAAATGCTAAATATTATTGAAAAAAATTGCATCTGTGCATGCTACGTCATCAGGGAAATGCAAATTAAAAGAATGCAATGCACTACACACCTATTAGAAAGGCCAAAATCCAGAACACTGACAACACCAAATCCTCGCAAGGATGTGAAGCAACAGGAACTCTCATTATTGGTGGGAATGCCAAATGATACAGCCACTCTAGAAGACAGTGTGGCATTTTCTTAAAAAACTAAATTACTCTTAGCATATGATCCAGTAATCATGTTCTTTTGTATTTACACAAATGAACTTACTTAAAGCCACAGAAAAACCTATATAAGAATGTTTACAGCAACTTTATTCGTAATTGCCAAAACTCGGAGGCAACCAAGATGCCCTTCAGCAGGTGAAAGGATAAACTGTGGTCCATCCAGATAACAGAATACCATCCAGAGCTAAAAAGAAATGAGCTACCAAGCCATGAAAAGACATGGAGGAACCTTAAATGCACATTACTAAGTGAAAGAAGCCAATATGAAAAGGCAACATACCGTATGACTCCAACTACATGACATTCTGGGAAAGGCAAAACCATGGAGACAGTGAGAAGTTGCCAAGGGCTGGTAGGGGAGGGAGAAGGATGAATAGGTGGAACAAAGAGGATTTTTAGGGCAGTGAAAATACCCTGTATGACACTGTGATGAGTGGTAGGTGCCTGGCATTATACATGTGTCCAAATTCAGAGAACACACAACAGTAAGAGTGGACTCTAATGTAAACTATGGATTTTGGGTGATAATGTGTCAATGTAAGCTCACCCTTGGTAACAAATCTACCACTCCGGTGAACGATGCTGCTAATGGGGGAGGCTATGTATGTACAGAGAAGGGGGCATACAGGAATCTCTGCACATTCCTCTTAATTTTGCTGTGAACCTCAAAGTGCTCTTCACAAAAGCCTTTTAAAATGTTCATCTATAACACTATGCCTCGATTATTTTTAGTCATTACCTTTCACTTATGCAAAATCACCAACATGTGATGCAATAATAGTTCATATTGTTTGTGACTATATAGGAATGTGGTTAAAGATAAAATGTGTGGTAGGAAGGGACACACCAGTAGAGTGGTGACATCTGGGAAAGGAGGAAGGAAATGTGATTACGAATCCTATAATTATACATTCCTTTTTTAAAAAAAAGGAATTTGTAGTAAATATGCAAAACGTTGACAATTAAACTGGAGAGACAATTTTGTTAGCTTGCTTGATTATTTTCTAGTCTCTTTGGTACAGGAAGAAAAAGTCTTGGGGTAAAATGAAACATGACCAAATGAGATGTGAGGTTAGGTAAGAAGTGTCAGACTAAAGTAAGAATTTACATATTCAGGAAGAGAGGCAAGGAGGGGATTTGGAAGGGTCAAAGAGCAGGGCCAGACTCACCCGAAAAGAGGACAAGGTAGGATAGTCTAGGTAGACAGTACACTACAGGGACTGTGTCCTTGGAAAACACAACAAGGTCCCATTCAAGTAGACGCTGTTTACTGGGTGACTTGTGGACCCAGAATTGAGTACTGTATATATCAGCTTACTATGAACCAAATAGGAAGATGCTTGATTTGCTGCATAAAATGAACCTTAAATACAGAGGAAACCACTGAAATAATGGTAGGAACGACAATACTGAACTGAGATTCTGACAGCACAAAAAAATTGTTATAAAATACAGCTTACCTATAAAAGTAAAAAACCATGCCTGCTTGTAATATGACTTTTAAGAGTGAAGTCAGGAATTTATTTTATCTGGTACACACAGTAATTTGGTATAAAGCTTTATGAAACAGCTAAAATAATGCTACCGCCAGAATCCAATTGTTGCTAAAACGCATTCAGTTAAAATGGAAAATACAGGGAAATAAAACACTGTAATTGTCTCTCAACCCACATTGTATATTATGTAGCTAAATTATATACTATTATATTTTCTACATTTTAATAAGCTTTCCCAGAGAGGAATTGATAACATAAGGAAATGATTCTCAGCTTTTATTTCTGAAGACCTAAATAATATCCCACACGTATTTATAAACCAAACAGGGCCTTGGCCTCTCATTAGATCCCAAACCTTATAAACTCTGCTTCACAAAACCACAACATGTAATAATACATGAAAGAGCTAACACAAATGGTTTTCGGTTCTACTTCTTACTTGGATTCACAGTTGGGGACTTACCTATTCAAAGTGAGCTATTATGATACATAAGAAAAAAAATCAAGGTTTTCTTAATTTTTGAAAATCTTTTAATAGTGTGCTGTATAATTCGTACAAATATTGTCTTTGGCCTTGATAATATTTTATTTAAACTTGTCCATCCACTAGTTAGTGCAAGTGGAGACCTCCCCAAAAAGAGGAATTTCATGGCCCTGACCCAAATGCAGCAGGATGTTGACAAACTATGTAAGTAATATGTCCAGTACTTAAATAAAAGGTCAAATGTCTCCTTTAACCTATGTAAGAATTTTCAAAATAATAAATCACCATAATTAATAAAGTGGTAGAAAACCTTTGGGGAAGTTTAAGAAATTTACATATCTCCAGACAGTGAATAATTTTCTAAATACAAAGTTAATAATAAAATACCAGATGCTCGGTTTAAACAGAGAAATTTGCAGCAGTTTTCCAAGGCCTGAAAAGAATCTGATTAGCCAAATATACTGAATGCACACAGCTTCAAAGATCTTGATGGGACAAATAAGATGCATTTACTAAATATTAACAGTAAAACTTCAATCAAAAGAGAGATTTTGGTAGAAATTTTAAAGAAACTGCTTTATAACTCTTTTCAGGTCATAGTCAGATTTTCCAAGAATACCGAAAAGTATGAAATAGGAAAGAAAATAACATACTTACCCCCTTCTAACGTTCAGACGTCACTGAATTCATTCCAGAAACTAACGTGTTTCTGAAATGTTTGCTATCAGCAAGATCTGTGTTTTCCCAGTTGACTTCGAGAGAAGCTAGCAGGACCTCTCTCTCAGGGGGTTTATGATGCACTGTAACTTCCTTCTTCCCCTGTGCTCACTGAGGGCAGGCCTGTCTGGCCAGTGTCCCCAGGATGCAGCCCAGCACCTGCTTATGGCTCTGTGGGTGTGTGCCACACAGACGCAGAAGACCGGGCTATTATTCAGCCATAATAATTCATATTATTCAGCCATAATAATTCAGCCACTTTCCCAAACCCGCACATGAGCTGCAGCAGAGGAAGACGCAGGATTCAGTGATTACTAATCTGGGGGAAGGTGGCACCCCAACCAGGGCAGCGGCCCGGGACCCGCCTCAGGGTCCGAACGGGATGTGTGGCCCGGACCTCACCCACGCACCCCTCCCTGTGCGCCTCCCCAACGGCACAGCCCAGGCCTCACCCGCCGGCTCCTTGACCCGCGCGCGCCCACCAGCGCCCCCTTACCTGCTCGGCGATGGCAGCAGAAGCGACAGCAAGCGGTCGCCGAGGCCCCAGGCCGCGTTCCTCCTCCGGGAGCCGGTCCAGGAGCACCCGGCTCCCGCCCAGCGTCCGCACGCTCCGGGCGCGCTCCCGCGTCCTACGACGAAGGAGGCAAGAATATACAATGAAGAAGAGACAGTCTCTTCAGCAAATGGTGCTGGGAAAACTGGACAGCTGCCTGTAAATCAATGAAGTTAGAATACTCCCTCACACCCTACACAGAAATAAACTGAAAATGGCTTAAAGACAAACATGCAGACAAGACACTATACACGGCTTAGAAGAAAACAGGCAAAACATTACCCAACATACATCTCAGCAATGTTCTCCTAGGGCAGTCTACCGCAGCAATAGAAATAAAAGCACAAATAAACAAATGGGACCTAACTGAACTTACAAGCTTTTGCACAGTAAAGGAAACCATAAGCAAAACAAAACGCAACCTGCGGAACGGGAAAAAATATCTGTAAATGTTTGACTGACAAAGGCTTAATTTCCCAAATATATAAACAGCTCTTAAAATTTAATAACAAAAAACAAACAACCCAATCCAAAAATGTCAGAAGACATAAACAAGAATTTCTCCAATGAAGACTACAAATGGCCAATAGGCACTTGAAAAAAATGCTCAGTATCACTAATTATCAAAAGAAATGGAAATCAAAACTACAAAACACCAGTCAGAATGGCCATCACTCAAAAGTTCATGAATGATAAAAGCTGGAGAGGATGTGGAGAAAAGGGAACCCTCTTACCCCACTGGTGGGAATGTAGTTTGGTGTAGCCATTATGGAAAACAGTATGGAAATTCCTGAAAAAACTGAAAATAGACTTACCCTATGATCCAGCAATCCCACTTTTGGACATATATCCAGAAGAAACTCTAATTCAAAGAGGTACATGCACCCCAATGTTCATAGCAGCACTATTTACAATAGCCAGGACATGGAAGCAACCAGCCATTGACATATCAATGGGTAAAGAAAACGTGGTATATATACACAATGGAATATTACTCAGGCATGAAAAGGAATGAAATAATGCCATTTATAGCAACATAGATGGACCTACAGATTATCATACAAAGTGAATTAAATCAAAGACAAATATCATATGACATCACTTATATGTGGAATCTAAAAGAATAATACAAATGAACTCATTTACAATACAGAAAGAGACTCACAGATGTAGAAAACAAACACAGTTATCAGGGGGAAGACAGAGGGAGGGATAAACTGGCAGTTACACATAGGTGGTGTTACTAGACACAAGACAGTAATCTTAGGCACAGTGTTCTATCAGAGAAATATTCTTATACTCAGAGGGTCATGGATGTGGTAAATATTCAATAGACTTGTAAAACGCTGTTTTCTTAGGCTTCTTTAAGCTTGTCTATAACCTCTGTTCTAAGACAAAATGGAGAATCCCTTTCACTATGCATGTAAAGTCTTGCTTCCATGTCAGAGATACATAAATACACATGGCTGTTGCTACCTGTTATGTGAAAGAAACTTTAAACTTTAGTCAGAGTGTTCTTGAACTCTGGAAAGGAAGCTATACTCAGTAAGTGAGGCATGCAGTCAACTGATGAAAAGACCTGTAGAAGTAGTGTTTGCTGTGGAACTTAGACATTTGGCTGCACCTTGTATTCTAACAGTCCGTAGATGAGAAAGCCTGCCCAGATGCATGTAAACCCTTGTTCCCATGTGGATGGATAGATAGATAGATAGATAGATAGATAGATAGATAGATAGATAGACAGATAGATAGATAATCACACTTCTTAAAAGATCTATAAAAGTAATTTTAGACACAGTTTTTTTTCAGTGACAGAAAGTTACACACAGTAAGTGAGGCTAGGATTAAGTAGTGTAACAGACCTGTAGAGTTAGGTTTTCTCAGCCTACTTGGAAGCTGAGTCATATCAAAACTTTTTAACAGTGAATGGATATAAAGGCCTTTCATAGTATATATAAAAATTCCTGTTGAAATGTTGATTATATATAGATGTTGTCTTGAGCCCCAAGATAGAAATGGCAGACAGTGTTTTTTCACAGCTATATTGTACAGAAATAGTCATGCACCTGTGAATTAAGAAATCTCTGGACACTCCTTTCCAAGGCTTCTGTAAGCTTTGCTATACATAGTGTTCTAAGAAGCAGAGAATGAGAGTGTCCTTCTCTCTGCATGAAAAGTCTGGTTTCCACACTAGGTATATATAAAGAGAGATACAGATGTATAGCTTTTGTAACTAACCATATGAAAGAACATTTAGGCACAAGGTTCTTTCAGGGAGAAGCTGTACCCAGTAAGTGATGCATGTAGTTTTAACAGTGACTGGAGAGGAAAGTCTTCCTGTGTGAATGTAAAACAACAAGATAGACAGAAAACTTAGACACAACGTTCTTTTGGAGAAACACTGTTACACACAGTGAGTCATCCCCACGGTGAATCATTTAACATATTTATAGAATCTGATTTTACAGACGTCTCCAAGCTTTGCTATATACAGTGTTCTTACAGACAATAGATGTGAGCCCCATCACTCTGCATGTGAAGTCTGTCTTTCATGCTACATATACATGCATACCTGCTGTAACAAACTATATGAAAGAAATTTTAGGCGCAGTGTTCTTTTAGTGAATGAATCAAATAACCAGTGAGTGATACACACAGTCAAGTGAGTGAAGGACTGGTGGCCGTAGGTCTTCTCTTGCTACATAGAGGCTTTGCTACACCCAGGTTGTTAAGCAGCCTTGGATGACAAAGCCCTTCATCTGCATGTAAAAAATTGTACCTGGATTAGATACATAGCCTTAGTGGGACTTTATGAAGGAAGTTTAGACGTGGTGTTCTTTCAGCAGAACAAGTTACAGTGAGTGATGCTGGTAGTGATGTGTTTAACAGACTTGTCAAACTACTGCTTCCTGGGTTTCTTGGAAGCTGAGCCAGAGCCAGGTTTTAACCGTGAAGATATGTAAGAGCCTCTCAGGAAAGTCTTGCTTGAATGTACCTTATACACACATGCTGTCACTAGCTACACAGTAAAAATACAGGCACAGTGTCCTTTCAGAGAGATGCTGTTGTATCCAGAGTGTCTCGCATGCAGTGAGTATTTAAACAGATTTATAGAAGCTGTTTTCCTGGGTTTCTTCACACTGCTATTCTGTGTTCTAACAAAAAATAGGTGAGAGCACCTTCCAAACTGCATCTAAAATCTTACTCCCATATTAGATATAAATAGCTGTCTTTAATGTCTACATGAAACAGATCTTAGGCAGAGTTTTCTTTCAGTGGAAGGAAGTCTGCCCAGTGAGTAAGGCACTTAGTCAGGTGAATAAAGGGCCTGTAGCAGTATTTCTTTCCTTGCTACAAATGAGCTTCCCTCTGCCCAGGGCTCTAACAACCCTGACATGAGAAAGCCTTTCCATCTGCATGTAAAGCCTTGCTATCATATTCAGTATAAGTATAGAGTTGCTAATAGTCCAGGAAAGTAGGTTTAGACAGTCTTCTTTCGGTGAAAAAAAGGACAAAAATGTGCAGGCTGACAGCGAGTGGTTTAACAGGCCTGTGGGATCACTGATGCCCACGCTACCTGGGTGCTGGCTCGTGCCTAGAACTCAGCCACTGGGTGGACAGCAGGGACATTCTGAGTCCGTGTAAACTCCCATTCCCATGTTCCTTATCCTTAGAGGTCCTTACCTGCTGGCTTGCAGAAGTCCTAGGCACAGTGTCCTTCCAGAGAACTACTGTTAAATCCAGAGTCATGAGGTAGCGAATCTTTTAACAGATTTAAATGCTGTTTTCTCAGGTTTCTTTAAGCTTCCCCATAGCCAGTGTCCTAAAAGGAAGTAGAGGAGGGAACCTTTCAGCCTGTATGCTGATGCGTGTAGTTTTTCATATTTATACACTGATGTGTGCAAACTAACAAGCTTGTGTATATCTAATATGGGAATGAGCTTTTACACATACATGAGGAAGTTTTTCACTTGGGGGCTGGCTGAGCACAGTGAAGACATTTCTCTGTAGCAGGAAGAGCTCTGCTGCTCGAGGTCCTCTGTTCAGTTGAGCGTGTACATCACTCACTGGGTATAAGCTCCATTCACTGGAAGAGCACAGAGCCTACCATTTCCTTCATAGCACTGCTAACAACAGCCGTCTGTCTCTAACACGGAATCAGGACCTTACGTGCAGAGCAAAAGCATTCATCTCTTGCCTGTAATAAAATGGTTTATACCACAGTGGAAGAAGTATCAGCAATAAGCTTCTATGAATCTGTTAAATGATTTACTACATGAATGACTCTCTGTGTATAAAAATGTTTCTCAGAAAGAAAAGTGTGCCAATGATTTCTATTCTATGCCTAGTAACAGCATCTCTCTATATGTAATACGAGGATAAAACATTTATGCACTTGGAAAGCTTTCACATACCTTCTCTCTTAAAACCAAGATGTGAATCATCTTTAAGGTAGCCCGGGAAACACTCGTTCTGTGGGTCTGATGCAGCGTTCACTGCCAGCTTCACTCACTGTGGGTACTTCCTGCCCCTGAAAACTCACAAAGTCAATACTCTCTTGCAAAGAGCAGTAACAAGAGCTATACGTAACTAATAATGCAACAAGCTGTTACATGCCGGTGAAAGGGATTTCTTGTCCATGAGCTGTTAGAACACTGGGTGCAGGGAAGCGTCTAAGTAGCAAGAAAAGCACTACTTGCAGGTTCTTTATTCAATTGACTATGCGCATCACCCTCTGGGAATAACTTGTGCTCACTGGAAGAAATCTCTCCTAAAATGTCTTTCACACAGCTAGTAAAAACAACTATATACATGTACTATGGAAGCAAGATTCCCATACAGGCTGAAAGGCTGCCTCCTCTACTTGCTCTTAGGACACTGGCTATAGGTAAGTAAAGAAACCTGAGAAAACAGCATTTAAATCTGTTAAAAGATTTGCTACCTCATGACTCTGGATTTAACAGCAGTTCTCTGGAAGGACACTGTGCCTAAGATTTCTGCAAGCCAGCAGGTAAGAGCCTCCATTTAGACACTGAGTCATACTGAGAGTCCTAACGGTGCATGGATGCTGAAGTCTTTCTGACTGCATGTCATACGGTTTCCATATTCTTTATGTATGCAAGTTCTTATTAGCTACGTGGAGGGCATCTTAAACTCAGGGTTCTTTCACAGAAATGTTATGCCCAGAGAGTCATACATATAGTGAATCTTTTAACAGGTTTATAGAAACTGTTTTCTCAAGTTTCTTCAAGCTTCACTATACCCAGGAAACATGTGAGATCCTTTCACTCTATGTAAATTTTGCTTCCACATTAGAGTTTCTGAGCTCTTGCTCCTAGCTATATGAAAGGAACTTCAGACGCGCGTTCTTTCAGTGAACTGACATTATGCCCGATGAGAGGTGCATGATGCTAACTGCCTAAGGATCTGGATCAGCATTGCCTCTCCTGCTCCTCAAAAGCTTCCCTGTACCCCATGTCTGAGAGCCCACAGGTGAGAAAGTCTTCCCCTAGTGGAAATTCTTGCTCCCATATTAGGTACATACGGACTTGGTTAAAACTAAACTAAAGACATTTTAGACATAGTGCTCTTTCAGGAGAAAAAAGTCACCTACGGTGTGAGGCTCGTGGTGAACTGTTGAACAGACCTGCCAAAGTGCTGTTCCTCAGGCCACTTGGATGCTGAGTCACGCCGAGATGTTTAACACTGAATGGATGAGAAAGACTTTCCAAGTCCTCTCCCCATGTCCCCAACATACAGATGTTCTTACTGACTACGCGGTAGGAATCTGAAGCTCAGAGTTCTTTCACAGAAAAGTTGATAGATTCAGAGTCATGCATGTAGTAAAAACTTTAACTATTTTCTTAGGTTTCTTCAAGCTTTGTTATACCCAGTGTTCTGACAGGAAATACAAAGGACATTTTTTCACTTTGCATGCAAAGTCCTCCGTGTTAGAAGCTGTTGTCACTACCTATAGGAGAGAAATTGTAGACATAATGTTCTTACAATGAAAAAAGTCATGCTCAGTGAGGGATGTATGTAGTCCAATGAATACGGGACCTGTAATCTTTCTCTAACAGAAGCCTAGTTACAGCCTGTGTTCTAAAGGCCATGGGTGAGAAAGCCTTTTTTCTGCATGTAAAAATTTGTTCCTATATCACACACATATAGACTTATTAGTACACTATGGAAGAAAGTTTAGACAATTCAGTCAGTCACAAAAAGTTAGGCTGTGAATGAAGCTAGCAGTGCATAGATTAACAGCCCTGGACGGTTCACTTTCTCTGGCTGCTTGGGTGCTAGTCATACCTGATGTTTTTTCAGTGAATGGGTGGGAAAGCCTTTTCCAGGGCATGTAAAATCCTGTTCTAGATTTTCAATATTTCGATGTTCTTGCTGGCTACATAATAGAAATCTTAAGCTCAGTTTTTTTCACAGAAATATTGTTATTTCCAGAGTTTAAAGCATGTAATACATAATTTAACAGATGGAAAGAAGCTGTTTTCTCAGAATTCTGAAAGGCTCACCATGCCCAGTGCCCTGACGGGGAACAGATGAGACCAACTTCCGCACTGCATCGAAGCCTTGCTTTCATGGTGGGCAGAGCGCTGTTGTCACTAGCTGGGATGCAGGACATCTTAGGCACAGTGCCTTTCAGGGGAAGAGCTGTACCCAGTGAGTGATGCACACGGCTAACTGAACGGAAGACCTGGGGCAGCAGGGCTCTTGCTCATGAGAAGTTTTGTTATAACGAGTGATTTCACAGCCAATAAATGACAAAGCCAATCCCTCCTCATTTAAAAGAATGTCCCCACATTAGATATATGGAGACTTGAATAGCACTAGGAAAGAATGTTTAGACACTGTTCTTTCCTTGAAAAAAATTACATGCAGTGAGTGAAGCTAGTGGTGACTAGTGCAAGAGACATCTAGAACTGCTGATTCTCAGGCTACTTGGATGCTGGATCACAGCCAGTGTTTTAAGAGTGAATGTTTAGCAAAGGCTTTCCTAGTGCTGTAATAGAGAACAAATCTGACTCTATATTGGATCTGTTCCTTTAATTTTAACCACTGTGCCTGCCCTGCTTTCCAGGCTTAGTCTTGCCAGCTCTCTACCTTTTGTGAAACAATGTTGCCTTTAGCCTGACATCTACAGGAGAGCCTATTCTAGGGGCTCTGACCTTTAAGGATGGTAGCTCTTCTGCATTTACATAGAGATAGCAAGTTGCAAACCAGAGAATAACCTTTGTTTTGTTGGAGGTTTACAAGGATAGCATGACCTAACCCACATGGGTGGCTGAAAGAACAAAGAATGGCTGCAGCAAGAAGTTTGCAACAACCAACCACACCCCCTCCCCTGTTTTGTTCTGTTTTGTTCTGTTTTGTTCTGTTTTGTTTTTTGTATAAAATGAGCCTGCATTCTGACTGGAGCAGGATGGCTATCCAAGACAGTAGTCTGCCATCCTCTGGGTCTGCCGGTCTTTGCAAATAAAGTTGCTATTCCTTGCCCCAACACCTTGGCTGTCGTGTGGCAAGCAGAACAAGTTCCGATTGGGTAACGGTCCCCTGTTTGTTGCAGCATCAACAAAGCTGATGACAGTGGAGTCCCTTCTACCCTGATAGGGGCAGCAGTTAATTCTGATGGGAATAGACACATTTTACAGATATAAGTTTGCCCACAGGACCTCAGCCAGCATCTCTAAACAATGTTGAAACCACCAATACAGGGTCGCACATGGTATCACCTCAGACCAAGGGACCCACTTTATGTCAAAAAGAGCAGGAGTGGGCAACATGGCCAGGGGACCCACCGGGTCCGATCACATGATCTGGCACCAAGCAGCTGTCAGGCCCACACCTCCATGAATGATCCAGTGTTGGCCCAGGACAAGCTGCCCTCCCCCAGGAAGCTGTGTGTATTCACGTCAGTCACATGTACGTAGCGCTCCATCACCGACAGAACTCAGGGCAGAGGAGCAGAAAGGTGAAAGGAGGCCCTACCCTGACCGAGCGACCCACGTGAGGCCCTGGTGCTTCCTGTCCCTGCAGCCTTGGCTTCCCACCCTGGTTCACAAAGGTGAGAACACTTTTACCAGGGCACATGGTGCTCCAGCTGCTGCCTGAGCCCTCTGGGAACTGCAGGTCAGCACCTGGACAGGGATGACTCACCACGAGGGCCGGGAGGAGGGAGACTCGGTGTCAACAGGGAGGGCAGGGAAGGGTGCGGTCTCAGGTTCTGCTTGGCCTTCTCTTGCTGCTCTCTGGCCCTGTGTTGGCTGCGTGGAAATGTACAGCAGGCAAGACCCAAGAAGGGGATGCTGACCTCTCTGGGATGAAGGTCAGGGTTATACATCCAGGCAAGACACTGAGACCAGCGGAGGTGCCAAATGAGGTTTAGGGGACCCTACAAAGGACAGAACAGGAGGGGATGATGAGTCCATATATGGATAAACCCTTCTAAGTTTATCCTAAGACATGAGGACCCCCCCGGGGCACTGGAGTTGTTGCTCCCAGTGCACACCTGGGAAGCAGATCTGAACGGTGCCTCCCAGACCACCCTCCAGGATCCCGGAGCACATCCCTCAGCTACAGGCAGCACAGGTACCAGGCAGCAGCTCTCAGAGGCCAGTCAGAAGGATCACCTCCTCTGAGGATGGCGGCTCCGCCCAGGGTCCTGCTCCCTTCTGGAGCAGCCCCACCCCCAGTGACGGATGGATGTAGGGGGTTGAGGCTCGGCCTTCCTGCCCCAACTTAGGACAATTCCAGAGGGCCCTTCCAGCCTGAGAGCTTCATCCCTTCCCACACTGCTGCAGATCAGATGTTGATCCTGGGACCCACTGCAATACACGGGAGGCAAGATGGCCCGAGGTTCCCAATAGCCGCTCCCAGCTCAGTTCCACCAGAGATGACTAGTTTCTACAGCCCTGTCACCTAATTATATTCAGAAAAGGAGAGGGGGGATCTAAACTTGACATAGCTTGGCTTTTTCACTCCTCATTTCATGGCAGGAGGTTATAGAGCCAAAGGTTTGTAAGAACCATCCTCCCAGTGTCCCAGCTCCTTCCAGAGTGTATTAGAGACCAGAGCCTGAGGTCAGATGAACGTGACAACATTGATGGGGAACACACAGCTGCTGCCTTGAAGCCCCCTTTTGTGAGAGAAGAAACGACAGTGTGAATTCGCTCTAGCTCTGAGAATGAGATGTCAAAACTGGTCCTGCTGTGGAAAATTCATTCAGAAACTAGTCAGCTTTCTTGTTTCTGGGTTGGGGGGAGGTAATTAGGTTTGTTCATTTATTTTTAATGGTGGGACTGGGGATTGAACCCAGCACACCATGCATGCTAAGCACATGCTCTGCCACTGAGCTATACCCGCCCCCCCTTGGAAACTAGTCAGAAATACAAAGGGCCAAGAAAAGCCAAGACAATGTTTGCAGAAGAAAAATAAGAAACAGAGCTTTTTCTACTAGATAGCAACATCTGTTTAAAGGTGCAGTAGTAATTAAGGCAGCGCGGTTCCGATGTAAGAAGAAAGAAACAGACCAACGAATGGAAGAACTGTAAAGTGGACTCATACATACGTGGAGACGATTTACAGCAGGGGTGGTGCTTCGGAGAAGTGGGGAAAGGATGATCCTGTGAATAAAGGATGCCAGGACCACTGAATACAGATCACTTAAAAAAGAAATGGAAACAAATGTGACGCTACCTCATACAAAAAATCAACTGCTGAGAGGGGGCCAAGGAAGCAGCTGTGTTTATGAAGAAGACAACATCGAGGATCTGACTGTGACGGTGGACACACAGACCTATGTAGGTGAGAAAATTGTGTAGACCCTAATTCACACACACACACACACACACACACACACACACACACACAAATGAGTGCAAATGAAACTAGGGAAGAAAGCCCATAGCAATGTCCTGGTTGTGATGGTTTACTACAGTTCCTCAAAATGTCACCATTATGTGAAACTGGGAGAAGTGAACAAAGAATCCTAGATTTTTATTATTATATTTTTTATTTATTACTTTATTTGGGGGGAGGCAATTACATTTTTATTTATTGATTTTTAATGGTGGTACTGAGGATTGAACCCAGGACCTCGTGCTTGCTAGGCACACATTCTTCCACGGAGTTATCCCCTCCCCCTCTGGACTATTTCTTAAAACTGCATGGGAAGCTGCAATTAACTCAATAGAATCTTCTATTAAATTCCAGGTACAGGCAGACCTTGGAAATACTGCAAGTTCAGTTCCAGACCATGCAATAAAGCAAATATTGCAATAAAGCAAGTCACACAAAGTTTTGGCTTCCCAGTGCATGTAAAAGTGACCCCTATACTTCACTGTAGTCTATAGATGTGCAAGAGAGTTGTCTAAAAAAACAACATTCACACCTTAATTTAACAGTATTTTCTGGTGGAAGGAGGGTAGAGCTCAGTGGTAGAGCTCGTACTTAGCATGCACGGATCCTGGGTTCCATCCCATGTCCCTCCACAAATAAACAAACAAACAAACAAACCTAATTCCCACCCCCAAAAAACTGCCAAAATAAATAAATAAAAATATTTTCTTGCTAAAAAATGCTGACCATCACCTGACAAGGCAGGATTACCACAAACCTGTAATTTGTAAACTAACACAGTATCTTTGAAGTGCAATAAAGGAAAGCACAATAAAACACCGTATGCCTGTAAATTATATATTAAATGCAAAGGGCAAAACTACATGCGTGTGCCCCAGGAGACTGTTATAGACTGAGCTGTATCCTTCCCCAAAGTTCCTTTGTAGAAGCCCCACCCCCAGTGGGGCTGTACCTGGAGAGGGGGCCAAATTAAGGTTAAGTGAAGTCCTCAGGGTGGAGCCCTAATCTGATAGGACTGGTGTCCTTCTAGGATGAAACACCAGAAACTCTCCCTCCCCAACCCCTCCACCCCTCCTCCTCAGCTCATTAAGGCCATTTGGACCCAGGGAGAAGGCAGCCATCTGCAGACCAAGGACAGAGGTCACTCCAGAAACCACCCACAGTGGTATCCTGGAACTTGAACTTCTAATCTCCAGAATCCTGAGAAAATAAATGTGGTATTCTGTTATTGTATCCTGAGCTGACAAATACAGAAACCTACACAAGACTGTTCAGTGTCATATTCATTACACTAGCCTAAACCTGGAGAAAACCCAAAAGCCCATCAATATCAGGAAGGATAAATGATTTGTGATATAAATGTATATATACGAACATAAATACAGTGAAAGACTACACAACAAGGAACACAAGACTGTAAACCAACTATACTTCAATTAAAAATAAAAAATAAAGGAAAAACGCCTACACAACAAGGAGACGAATGAAACACAACTACAGGCAACAAAATGGATCAATCTCATAAACCGTGCTGAATAAATAGTGCTGGACACAACATCATCCAATATGTATTTTTCTACTTTTTCAGAAATAAAGTAAAACTTACATATAACGTGCAGGAGCAAATGCTTAGATGATAAAACTACAAACAAAGACAAGGAAGTGATTACTATAAAAGATATTAGCATTTCTCTAACTGGTTTTAATGAAACTGTTACAATGTATTCGGTATTCACTACAATGATAAAGGGGCACATGGCATGGGACCCTGGACTCCAATCTCAGCTGCCTGTGTGACCGTGAGCAAGTTGCTTCGTTTTTCCATGTTTGAATTTCAAGGCCATAATCAGAGGATCTATTTCATGGGGCCGTTTTGAATATTGATAATATCACATATCTAAAGCTGAACAGGACCTGGTACTTAAGCTCTCAGATGATAGCAAATATTTTTTTAAATGTTCTAGCCACTTTTAGCATTTAAGAGAATCTATCAGATTTGTGATTTAGTTAAATTTTACAAGTTTAATTCAATATATACATTCATTTAAAAATTGGAGCAAATTACACTTGTAAAAGTGTTAAGCTTGGGATTATTAGGTATGAGAGTAGTATACAAGCATTTAATGTTTCTTCCTTAGAGAAATGTTGATTAATAGTCATAGATTAAGCAATCAGAGGTCAAGAAAAGTGTAAATAAGAGTATTCTTTGCAGTTTGGTACAGCCATTACGGAAAACAGTATGGCAATACCTAAAAAAGCTAAAAATATACTTACCATATGATAAAGCAATTCCACTCCTGGGCATTTTACCCAGAGGGAACCATAATTTGAAAAGACACATGAACCCCAATGTTCATAGTAGCACTATTTACAATAGCCAAATGTAAGCAATCTAAATGTCCATCAACAGATGACTGGATAAAGAAGTTGTGGTATATATATAATGGAATACTACTCAGCCATAAAAAATAAAATGCCATTTGCAGCAACATGGATGGACCTGGAGATCATCATTCTAAGTGAAGTCAGAAAGAGAAAGAAAAATGCCATATGATATCACTTATGTATTTAGTCTTAAAAAAAAAAAGACAAATGAAGTTATTTACAAAACAGAAACAGACTCACAGACATGGAAAACAAGCTTATGGTTACTGAGGGGAAAGGGGGTAGGAAGGGATAAATTGGGAGTTTGAGATTTACAGATACTGCTACTATATATAAAGTACATAAGCAAAGGTCCTACTATATAGCACAGGGAACTATATTTAATGTCTTGTAGTAAACTATAATAAAAAGAATATGAAAAAGAATATATGTTATGTATATGTATGACTGAAACATTATGCCGTACATCAGAAATTGACACAACATTGTAAACTGATTATACTTCAATTAAAAAAAAGAGAGAGTGAGTATTTTTTCTCTTCAGACAGAAGGAATCTCTCCAAAAGGCTCCCAGAGCCCCGCCCTGTGGGCCTCCTGTTACATATGTTCCACCTTCCAGAAGCTGGCCCCTCCTCCAGGGCCCTGGGTTTGCCTCCCTCTTGCTCTCACAGGGCTTGAGGGCCACTATCATCCCCATCTGCCTCTAGGTTGTGAGCCTCTCCCTCCCCCAGCATCACACCCAGACACCATCCCATCCTATTCTACAGGGGGAAATAAACTGGTCGTTGACTCAGTGCCCTCTCCATCACCAGCTATTTCTCTGTTCTCCACCTCTACAAAGATTACCCAGGTGTAACTATCCAGGAGCATCAACTTCACTTGCCAAACACAACCACTAGACATATTCCACACACGTTTCCATTTAAATTCTTCAATTCCCTCCAAACTGGCTTTGAAGAGCTCACAGCTGCAGCTGAATTGTTCCTGAAAAGCTAGCAGAGAGCGGGGGTACACCAACCAAGGAATAGTTGTTTCCCTTCACCTGCCTGGACTGCTGGGCTGCACTCCCCAAAACAGGCATCTCCCTCCCTGATGCTCCCCCTTCTTCCTGGTGGGGACCCAGGCAGGAAAGGCCAGCTGGATTCCAGAGCCAGGGTACTGGGGACTCCTCAGATTCCATCACCCCCTCCCAACACTGTGAGGAGATGAAACCAGTTTTTGAAATTGTTTTTTTTTTTTCCTTTCTCCATCATAACCTGGAAAGAACACTGACCAAGATGAAACCAATGAGTTGTTCTCTCTCTTGCCTTGAGACCACTGGCATTCTCTATGGAGTGTGTGTCTCTCTAAGTAAGCTTGCTTTCACTTAAACAAAACAAAAAAGACAAAATCAATAAAGATCATTTACTATAAAACCACTGAAACTTTCCTTAAAAGCTCAAGCTTGCAATAAATTGAAGGTAACAGAATTAAGGATGGTGGTCCCCACACCCATCGTCATCGCGTCTTTCATGGCGCCTTAGCCTCCTGGACTCCATCTAGCAGAAATGCCGTCCCTGTGGTGAGGTCCGCCACCAGCAGACATCTGGATAAGGGACTCAGCACCGGCCCCAGCCTTAAACCGAACGCCCGAGGCCCGCAAAGAATTTAGCACCCGTCTGCTCCGGGCTCTGGCTAAAATAAAAAGAAAGCAGCAAGTTGGGTGCAGGCCTTGAGGAGATGACCCTAGAGTGATGGTTTTCAAACTCTGGTGTGTATCAGAATTACCTGGAGGGCGTGTTAAAACACAGATTACTCGGTGCCACCCCTAGTTTCCGATTCCATGGGTCAGGATGGGAGCCAGAGTTTGCAGTTCTAACAAGCTCCCGGGTGATGCGGATTCCGCTGGTCTAGGTACTAAGCTTGGAAACCCGCTGTCCTGGTTATCTAAGTGGTAGGGCAGGTCCGCAAGAGACTCTGCGGAAGACATCCCCTAAAGACGCTGCTCCGAGGACCCTCGCCCCAGAGTGCACAGATGTGTTAGATTTTCACCTTTGGGTCTAGCCACAGACTCCTTCCCAAACTTATCATTCTCCCTGCTGGGGAGCCTGGACCCACACCCAGGGGTTTTTAAGAATTGGTGGCTGTTTTCGAAACTGTCCCAGGCCCCCAGACTAAAGAACTGGAATGAGCCTCAAAGATGCGGGGAACGAAATTCTCCTTCCCGGGCTCCTGGGTGGAGGAATCATTCTCTGCTGGGGCCCCTGAAACCCCTACCTCGGTTGTCGCGGATCCGAAGCTGGAAAGACATCGCCACGATGAGGAGCATTGTAAAACACTGGTAGAAGGGCGGTCCAATAATGAAGATCAGGACTCCGCATCCTGGGACCGCGCTCACCACGAGGAAGACCCTGAACCACTGGTGGAGCGCCGTCATCAGTTCACCTTCCAGGCCTGCGGAGGGGAGGGGAGGGGTGCTGAACC
Organism: Camelus ferus; assembly: GCF_009834535.1. Lineage (NCBI taxonomy): Eukaryota > Metazoa > Chordata > Mammalia > Artiodactyla > Camelidae > Camelus > Camelus ferus. Next base: position 23,685,023 of record NC_045719.1, read on the forward strand.
TCGAGGCCCAGGGTCAGGAAGGGAAGGGGCCTTTGGGGCCGGAGTCCGCCCAGACTGGCCCACGGAGGGTCCAGGATTCTGGGAAACTTCAGGGGCACGACAGAGCCCCACCCGTGAGGAGTGATGTGGGCGGAACCAGACCGGATGCGACCTGCGGGCATCCAAGGGCGCGGGCTCCCGGCTCACTCACCGAACAGCACGGGCAGCATCCACAGCTCCACGTAGAGGATCTCTGGGTTGTGACTTGCCTGTCGTCTCGAATCTATCTCAGACTTAGGGCGCGAGGAAGCCCCAGGCACCGGAGCAGTGCCGGGAGCAGCATCTGCCAGTCGCGGGGTGGAGGGAGGGATGGAGCTGGGGAAGGCGGCCTCCTACTGCCTGGCCCCACCCCTTCCACGTGCCCAGACCTGCATCCCCGGGGCCGCCGCGTCCCAGCGCCTCTCCGAACCAGCGATCCCCGAGCAGGAACGCTGTCAGTCACCAACTCTGTGGGCTAAGGGGCCTGGAACACCCCCCAGGCCTGCTAGGCTGGAGTTTGCCAGGGTCTCTGGCTGGCTGCACAGATGGGGCTCCTTGGGTGCCAAGCGGAGGGAATCCGGGAATGGGAGCAGGGGATGAAGTGGGGCGGCGGAAGAACAGAACCCACGCGGGCTTGGAAGACTCCACCGTCCTCCATGTCTTCTAGAAGGCCCCTCTCTCCAGGCTGAGGTCTCCCCCAGCCCTAGGAACCACACCTGCCCACCTCGGGGGACCATGCAGCCGCTCACGGAGCGGGAGGTGGGACCCTCAGCCCCAGCTGAGTGCCTGCCCCCACCATTCAAGACCTCTTTCCAGAAAACGCACGCTCCAACACCTGAAACAACTTGTTTGGAGAGAGGAAAACTTGCATGATGTGATGAAAATGGTCCTTGACCTCTGATATTCCTCCCAAAAACCTATAATCCCACTCTAATCTTGGCGAAAACCTTACACGATTTCCACAAGGGGCATCCTGTGCGCCTCAAATCTGTTAAGGTCATCAAAACCTATAGAAGCCTGGGAAAATGTCACAACCAAGAGGAGCCTAAGGAGGTGGCAATGATGACAGGCAATGTGAGGGTCCTGGAACAGAAAAGGGATAGATGGTAACAATTAAGGAAATGGGAATAAGTAGGGGACTGCTTCATAGTAATGTGTCACTGTTGGTTGTTGACTTTACAGATTATCAACAGTGTATGTAATACACTCTATAAAGGACGCAATGACAGCGGAAACTGCTAAGATACAATATGGAACTCTCCTATCTGCTCAATTTTTCTATTAATCTAACACTACTGTAAAAAGTTAAGATCTAGTAGTAAAATTAAATACAGTCGACCCTTTAACAACACGGGTTTGAACTGCACAGGCCCCCTTGGGCGTGGATTTTTTCAGTAGTAAGTACACTTGGGAGTTGGCTGACTCCACCTGCCTGGTGGCAGGCAGGGAGGAACCCGGTATACGGGGGGGGGAGCTGTGAGTTATCAGTGGATTTTCCACTGTTCGGCGTGTCGGTTCTAATCCTGGTGGTGTTCAAGGGTCAACGGTGATTAGGAAATATTTACAAATGAAATGATACATCTAGACTTTGCCTCTGAACAATGTAAATGTAGGAAATAAAATACAAACTAGATTACTGGTTATTTTGAAGCTGAACAATAGATAGATTGGGTTCCTTACACTGTTTCTCTACCTCCTTTTGATCTGTTTTTTGTAACAGAAAGTTTAATAGAAAGGAATGAGTTAAATCTATATGCCCAGATATGGGAAAGGAAAAAAAAGAAGTCTGAGAGTATGTTATGAAAATTAGTTAGAAAAGGGAGTATCATTTGTCATCTTATCCTTCCATACTGTTTATATTTGTATGTGTGTGTTTAAAATACAACATTAACTAGATAACTTGGCACACTTCCTACAAAGGAAGAAAGTCTATTCGAACTACAATGACATTTTTAGTTAATCCTCCAATCTCAAGATATCTTTTTTAATTCCTTAAACAGAGTAATAGGCTTCTGTGTAATAGGCAGACCATAAATCCCGTGAGTTTCCCGCCTTCTGTTTTAGCAGTGTGGTTGGCTTACCTAGTACGTGCGGGGAACAGTGTGGAATGCACATTGACCGCATTAAAAAAAAAAATCACCTCTTGTTTCAGGAAAAGCTTTGTTTTAAATAAAATACATCCTTTTTAGATGCAATGGGAAAGTAAATCTCCTCCCTGCCAGTCTCCTAAACTGTGATCCATGAAGGTGATAATGAAATCTGGGGAAATACTTATTTTTATTTAAAAAATTTTTTAAAACAGGTACTGGAGATTGAACCCAGAACCTCATGCAAGCTAAGCACGTGCTCTACCACAGAGCTGTACCCTCTCCCCTCTGGGGAGATATTTTAATAAATGAAAAAGTCCAACAACGAGGGACATTTACAGAGAATAAAGCTGCCCAGGATGATGAACGTGCCAGGGAGTTCAGGGTGTTTTTTGTTGTTGGTCATTGATGTCATTCTTTTTGCTTTGATTTTGTCACAAATCATAAAAGAATACCGTGGTGACTGCTGCCTTCTGTGGAGCCAGGGGTTTAAGTAGCTTTTGTACCAGGAAGCCCTTGAACTAGCTGGAGCCCACGGGTTGAGACCCACTGGCCATTCCCCAGGTGACAATTCCTTCCCATATGTGAGAAAAAGAGTTTGATAAATAACAATCTGAAGAGCAGGACATCAAGTCTGGAGCCATGCACTCCCTTCCAAAACAGGATTTACTCAACTTGCATCCCACAGGGCAGAGGAGGGGGGATGAGGAAATGAAGTGTCCTTCAAAATCCTTCACTTGCTCTGGGGGGAGGGTACAGCTCAGCGGTAGAGCACGTGCTTAGCATGTATGAGGCCCTGGGTTCCATCCCCAGTACTTCCATTAAAAAAAAAAATAAGTACACTTAATTACCTTCCCCTAAAGAATTTTTAAAAAGATTTAATTTGCTCTATTCATGATCCTGTTGACCACTTTGTAATGTTTTGTTTTGTTTTGTTTTACTTTTTTTTTTTTTTTTTGGTGGGGGGAGATAATTAGGTTTATTTATTCATTCATTCATTTATTATTTTTTTCAATGGCGTTACTGGGGATTGAAGCCAGGACCTCATGCATGCTAAGCATGTGCTCTACCACTTGAGTTATACCCTCCCCAGCTCCACTTTGTCATGTTTTTATTAACACATTAAAAAAAAGCACCATTATCAATGCCCTGAAGTAGAGATAAACTTTTCTTATAAATGTAACCCCTGTCTCAGGAATGAGAAAGAGAAGCAGTTTCCTTACCCCCCCACCCCCGACCTGCAGGATCTGTAACCAGGCTATGTCTGTGGGCTTGGCCATCAACCAGCCTCTCTTCTCAATCTACTGCTACAAAGAAGAGACAGGGCTGGACAATGGTCTCTCAGACAATTCAAGTCAATAAAGGGGCAGGGTATAGCTCAGTGGTAGAGTGCCTGCTTAGCATGCACGAGGTCCTGGGCTCAGTCCCCAGCACTGCCATTAAAAATAAATAAATAATCCCACTCCTGGGCATATATCCAGAGACAACTATAATTTGAAAAGACACATGCACCCCAGTGTTTGCAGCAGCACTGTTTACAACAGCCAAGACATGCAAACAACTTAAATATCTATTGACAGATGAATGGATAAAGATGTGGTATACATACATAATGGAATACTACTCAGCCATAAAAAAGTAAATAAAATAATGCCCTTTACAGCAACATGGTGGACCTGGAGATCATCATTCTAAGTGAAGTAAATCAGAAAGAAAAAGAAAAATCCCATATGATATCACTTTATATGTGGAATCAAAAAAAAAAGACACAAATGAACTTATTTAGAAAACAGAAAGACTCACAGACATAGGGAACAAACTTATGGTTACCAGGGGGGAAAGGGGACGGCAGTCACCATCAGTGCCGGCATGAAGGTTTCTGCAGAGTCAGCAGGTGGGGCAGGCGGAGGGCAGGCTTGCGGAGTCTACATCTTGTGTCTTCTGCAACCTGTGATCTGTCTTCTGATTCTCTGCTTTGTTACCAATTCATAATCATTCAAACAGGTCTGACATGTTTTAAAATATAAACATCAGAGTTGGTCATTCTAGAAAACGAGCCAGTGTAGACAAATCCTGTTTCCAATATCCTGAGAAAACTAGTGTTGATGCACACTTCTTCCCAGTGTGCTTAATTTTAAAGTAAGAATTTAAATTATGGGGGAGGAGGCTATAGCTTAGTGGTAGAGCGCATGCTAAGCATAAACGAGGCCCTGGAATCAGATCCCCAGTACTTCTGTTAAATAAATAAATAACCAACCTAATTACCTACCCCTGGACCCCCCACCCCCAATTTAAATTATGAAAAATTTCACACATTCAAAACAGTTGTATAACAAAGACTCATGTACCACCCCCTCCCACTTAAAAATGTTAGCATTTTCCATAGTTGCCTCACTTCTCTCTTCTTTAAAATAGATACCACTAAAGCATCTTTCCTTTCCCTCCCCACAGGGAGTCATTGTCCTGAAGTTGGTGTGTGTCTCCCATATATGTTCTGCTACTTTCTCCAGTGAATTTCCAGAAATATTCTTTGACAATTGTTTTAGAATAAATGGCATCTGATTTGCAGTTTTGTTCGTATAATTAGTTATGATGTGTTTGCTTTTTTTTTTTTTAGACCCTGTAAATGGAGAGTGTCAGTCATTTACATAAAGGGGATAATATTAATGCGCTGAATTCCCTCATTACATCATCTAGGCTCCAACAGTTATCTGAGAGGAGATAGTTTAACTAACTTTACTGGAGATTTTTATTTCTTCAATTTAATGTTAAAAATCAACATAATAATGCATACAAGTTGTAAAAAAAGTCTTGGGGTTATAAAGTAAGTCTCAGTCTCTTAACTAATTTTTTTTTCAACTGTTATGTATTGTGAATATCTTTTAGTTTAAATTGCTTTTCACCTTCTTTAAGGTGTCTTGTTTGTTTTGGGGGAGGGAGATAGTTAGATTTATTTATTTATCTTTTTTTGATTTAGAGAGATACATACTGCACAGAAAGCAGGCTGTTTCAGAAGGCGAGAGAAAAGCCATGAGATGTGGGGGTTGGGTGCTCAGGTTAAGGTAAGAGTAAATGTGCACTCCATAGACAGAGTGCAGAGTGCATGTGGTCTGGGAAGACGAGGGAGCGAGGGAGGGAGCGAGGCATGGTGTTGCCAGTTTTTATGGGTTCGGTAGCTTCACATGCCAACAAGTGGGGTATTTATCTTTTAATGGAGGCACTGGGGATTGAAGCCAGGACCTTGTGCATGCTGAGCACGCACTGTGCCACTGAGCTACACCCTCCCCCAAGGTGTCTTTTGATGAATAAAGTTCTTAATCTTAATATAGTCAGGTTCATCAGCCTTCATGGTAAGTGCACTCCTTGTCCTGCTTAAGAAATCCTTCCCCGCCCTGAGGGCTAGAGACATTCACTCTCCTTTCCACTAAGAATGCTGGCATTTCTATCTTAATGTTTAAATCCTTGAATCATCTGGGGTTAATTTTTTTAAATTAGGCATAATGTAGGGATATAATTTCATCTTTTTATAAATTGATAGTTTTGTGCTTGAGCCATTCTCTTAAAGCTACATCTCCAAATTGAGGCCTCTTCAAATCATCTCCCTGACATTTCTGAGACTCCTACATGGAGCATGAGTTAGCCACAAGGCTGGTTTGCGGCTGCTCAATCCCGCATGCTCAGTGCCCCGCCCACCCCACCCTGTTCTCCTTCTCAGGAGGACAAGCTCCCACCTTCCCATCCCCTCCTCTCCCCTCCTCCGAGCGCTGGTGGGCCCAGCCTGCTCCAAGTTTACAGGGGTTTCCACTGCTTTGACTCATTTTCTCTGGCACCAGAACCCCTTGGCCTTGGGAATACTTGGGGAGAGGATGCTGTCGACTCTTCCCCTAGAAACAAGTGTAATCTGTCAATGCAAGGGGAAAATGTGATAGTTTTTACAGTATTTGATAAAATGTCATTAAAAGAAAACTTTGTGTTCCTACACTCAGTGACTTGACTGAAATTAATCCTATGGTTGATGGAGATACTTTCAAGGCCACTGTGCAGCACCGCAGGGGTTTGCATTCTACTCTGTTAATATTTTCCTGTAACAAAGGATAATAATGCTTGGGTTAGAAATTTATTTACAGTAACTTAACCCAACCTCATTAGTGTCATGGGACTATGAGAGCCTGATTGATTTAACATCTGATTCCCAGGTGAAGCAAAATTTCACTGAACTTTCATGAAATGATTTTTGGAGCAGCCTGAATCAGGAGTAGACAAGCATTGCAAGGCATGCAGGTTGTGTACTGCTTCGTTTACTACCATGCACCTGTGTGAAGCAGGATTTTCCTATTATGCTGAAAAAAAAAACTAGATGTGGATCTGACTTAGCAATACCACACCTAACATTAAGCAGGTATGTGATAAAAAGACACAGAAGCACTGTTCTCATTAAAATAGGAGGGTTCTGCGTGCCTCTTGATAACCAAATATAAGATGCAAATTTAAAATGACTTACTTCAAAAAAAGGAAGCTAATGCATTTATTTTTCATGAGTGAAAGCATATGATGTGGTATATTACTTTGCAGGTTTTGGTATCTGAGGCTGACTCACCAACGCAGTGGGTAATTCAGTAAAGCAGGAACATGGGGAAGCAATCATTTATTTCAAAGAACATTAAGGTAGAAACATCACATGACTGGGCTTCAAGATGCTTACCTTCACTTGTCACACCAGGAATCCTTCATGTGTCCACTTCCATCATTAGCCAAGATCCAGGAGGTTCATGATGCACCCCAGTGTGTGTGTCACCTCTCAGCCATTTAACTTGCCTAATCGTCATGTTTTCTATTCAAAAAATAAATAAATTTCAGTACATAAAAATGAAGAGGAGCATTAACAAATGATAATATATCCAACCTGACCAAAGAAACAAAAAGTACAAATGGAACAAACACAGTGTGTACCTCTTCCCAACTGCCAGCTTGTGTCACCTGGTGGCCCCACATGGAGCATCTCCTACAAGGCACTCTACTGGGAGGGTGTGTGTGTGTGTACGCACGTGTGTCAGCGTGGGGTGGCACGTTGACAAGAGAGGTCCAGCATTCAGAAAGCACACAGCTTACCCAGGCAGGGGCCAAGCTTCAGACCTTCCCGGCTGAGCCTCTGCCCAGGTTGCTCCGCAGCTCACACTGGCTAGGGGAGGCTGGGTCACACGTGTCCCTCCATCCCCAGCCCAGCTGGAAGCCAGAAAGAGGCCCAGGTCAGCCCATGGACCATTTTCAGCCCTGCCCCACCCTGGCCTGTCCAAATGCCACAGGGCCACGTCACGCATCTGGCTGGCAAGCGTTCCTTGAGCCAGAGCAACTGTCCCCTCTTCTCCGCGTTTGCCCCCTGCCTGGCGCCCCTCTATAGCTGCCCTCCTGCTCCCCCGTCCTCTCAGCGCCATCTCGCCTCCTCCTCCCCGTAGTGTCCCAGCGTTTTCCTGCCTTTGGTGAGATGGGGCCATTTCTCTCAAGGGTCGTTTTAAATGTTCAGGTTTTTAAATTTTTATTTTATTGAAGTATAGTCAGTTTACAATGTGTCAATTTCTGGTGTACAGCACAATGCTTCAGTCATACATGAACATATGTGTATTCATTTTCATGTCCTTTCTCACCATGAGCTACTACAAGATACTATGGTTCCCTGTGCTGTGTAGTATAAACTTGTTGCTCTATATTTACCAGTCACTATCTGCAAATCTCGAACTCCCAGTGCATCCCTTCCCACCCCGTTCCCCTCTGGTAACCATAAGTTTGTTTTCTATTTTTAATTTCTTTTAGATTCCACATGAGTGTTGTCATATGTTTTTCTTTCTTTCTGGCTTACTTAGAATGACGTTTTTCAGGGCCATCCATGTTGCTGCAAATGGCATATTATTTTTTATGGCTGAGTAGTATTCCATTGTATACATATGACATGGCTTCTGTATCCAGTCATCTGTTGGTGGACATTTAAGCTGTTTCCATGTCTTGGCTATTGTAAATAGTGCTATGAACATTGGGGTGCAGGTGTCTTTCTGTACTAAGGTTCCCTTTGGATATATGCCCAGGAGTGGGATTATTGTATCATATAGTAAGTATATTTTTAGTTTTTTGAGGAATCTCCATACCATTTTCCATAATTGCTGTACCAAACTACATTCCCACCAACAGTGTACAAGGGTTCACTGTTTTCCACACCCTCTCCAGCATTTACCATTTGAATATTCATGTTTTAATTTTTTTATTGCAGCAGCGACACGTAAGATAATGAAGTGGCATCCTGGTGGCTGGGGGATGAGCCTGTGGGTGTGTCCCCGTGCATGTGTGTATGTTCCTGTATGTGTGTACATGTCCCTGTGTGTGCATGTGTGCCCTCCATGTGCCTGCATGGGGGTGGGGAGTGGGGCTGGAGCCTGTGTGTGTGACTGAGTGACATCTCAGGCACGTGGGCCTGGAGGGGTGTGCGAGGCTGTGATGCTGGGCTGAGAGGCTGTGACCTGACCAAGGCCACACAGCCCGTGGGGGCTCAGGGCCCCACCCTTGCTTCCAGGCCTGTCACCAATCAGCTGGGGTGTTCCCTGCCGTGACACAGGGCTTGGAGTCCTGACCCTAAGGGCCCCACAACTTCCCTCAGGAGAAGGGGATCTCTGGGGCAGGGGGAGAGGCTGGGCTTGGCATGGGGAGGGGGGAGCAGGGAATCCAAGGGGGTGAGCATGGCTCTGGAGTTTGGGGGTGACCAGCAGCAGCGAGGTGAGGGGAGTAGGAAGGGCCTCCTCACCAGGACTGGGTCTGTCACCCCTGGCCAGGGAAGCTGCTCTTCTGCACAAGGGCCAATTTAGAAAAACGTGGAAAACCAAGTCTTAGGCTCTATGGTAGGTAAGTCCCATTCCAGACGGAAATAGCAAGATGTGACCCCGTAACAAGTGGTGAGCGCACATGAGCCATCGCCCTGCCCAGAAAGGAATTCCCCCGAGAGCCAGAGATCACCCCACAACCACCCAGGGGCCTGGGAGGCCTGGAGCGATGGCCCTGCTGGGGTCCCACTTCCCAGGAAGATGGGGAGAAGGGCCCCTGGTCATACAGTCGAGGCCCAAGGAGGGGAAGAGACCTGCCCAGGTCACCCAGCCCCAGAGGGCACTCGGGTGGGACCCAAGCCTTCGGGCTTGTCACAGGCCCCCTTCTTAGGACAGGGGCACTTGCCTGCCTGGGAAAGAAGCATCGGGAAAGTGAATAACCCTGCAGACAGGGCCAAGTCGGCTGGCTGGCTGAGCCTCTGTTTCCCTTCTGTGGAACGGGAATGGGAAGGTGCCTGCTCACAGGGTCTCTGTGAAGCTAGAGATGGTGCCACTGTGGTGCTGGGGAGAGCCCTCCTGGTCCTCCTTACCTGGGAAATGGCCGGAGGGCCCTAGGCGTGGCTCTCAGCCCCGTCCTGAGAACCAGTGGTGCCTGTCTAGCTGAGCGGGCTGCTGGTCCCTGCGGCCCTAACAGTGGCAGATGCAGGGCTTGGTGAAGGATGGGCCAACTCCCCTTCCCAGTCACCCTGGCCCATCGTCCCCCACCACGCACCCTGGGCTGGCTCCCTCTTTCCTTCCTGCCTCCTCTTCTCTCTGCTTCCCCCTACTTGGTGTCCCTCTCTTGTCACCTCCTGTCCCTCTTTAGGACTTGACCCCCACTTTTCTCTCTCTCACTCACACACAGTCTCTCCCTGCGTGTGTCTTTCTCTGACTCTCCCCTAGGCCGTCAGGCCCTGAGCTCAGGTCTAGCCCTGTCCAGGGCCACAGGGCCACATCTCTCCCAGCCCTCCCACCCTCACAGTGATGTTCCAGCCCCAGCCCTGCTCACAGTGGAGGATCCCGGTTACAGAGCTGCTCCTGCTGGCATTTACTGCTGCATCGCTGTTCCCCCCACTTCCCGGGCAGCACAGCAGTCTCACCTTGACCTGTTTGTGGCCCAGCCTGGACCCCAGAGCTGCTGCAGGGCTGGCTGCCTCCCCCACCTGGAAGGAGGGAGGGCCCCGTGGGCTCCAGGGACAGCTAGCGCAGAGTGGAGTGGACTCTTTTTATACCCAACACCTCCCTGGCAGTGGTGGCGCCCCACCCACTGACCCTGCCCCACCCACCTCAGAGTCAGGAGGCTGTGGGAGGATGAAGGGCGCTCATGGGGCCCACTGAGAGCACTGCCGCCCTCAGCCCCCCTCAGGGTCTGCCTGGAGCTGGGGCTGCCGGGCAGCTGACACGGGGCGGGGGCATGGGCCTGGTCAGTGCAGGGCCTCTCGCTGGACGCCCATGGCCCCCTCCTGCACCTCATCCGTTCCTCACCATGAGACACGGCCACTTCATTCTGGTCATCTAGCTCACGACCGGACACCCCTGTGACTGACAGGCCCCACATGCCCAGTGAGTGTTTACAGACTGAAGCAGCACAGCCATCACTAGATCTAGACACAGGCTGTACCCACCACCCAGGAGGAGCCCCGGGGCCCCTGCGGTCACTGCTGCCCTGAAGGGGTAACCTTGCGTCTGCCCTGTCATCTTAGTTCCTGCTGGTTTGTGAGTTGTGTGCCTGTGAATCACTGCGTGCCCTCAAGAGAGTGTGACCACTGGTCCTCCAGGAAGCAGACACTGACACAGAGAGAACTGTGACAATTTCATTAGGGGTGACAATAGGAGAGAACAGCGGAGGGGGCAGGATGGAGCAGGGAAACATTCGGGCCGTAATGCACCTCCGACATCTCTACGCACATCATTGTCACAGCTCAGGGGCCCCTTCAGTTGCCAAACTGACTGTGCTGTAAGGCAAAAAGAGTTATTTATTTTAGTAGGATCTTATTTTTTCTTGATTTTGTCTTCTCTAATGTATGTATGGCCTCTGACGGACACTGTAATCTGTGTGTGCATCTCTGTGTCTATACAGAATGAAAATAATTGTTTTCACATCTCAGACACAGATCTCAAAATGTGCACATTCTCATTGTTGTATTTCCTTCTTTAACTAGTAGGACCTAAGATTTAATAGAAGAAAGGGGCCTTTCGCCTTATCTTTAAAGCAGAGAATGGTAAGCTCTGGGCCTGAGCTCTTATATCTTCAGTTTAATTTAATGGACTTCCTGAGGTCTCTTTTGATGATTCTGTGTGCAGACACTTTCTTTTAAACCTATGAGAATGCTGAGTGAGAAGTATGTCCCAGTCATTTTGCAAAACAATGTGTGTGCTTGACCCAACCCTCCTCACAATGATGTCAGGGACCAGCATTACCCCCCGGCTCACAGACAACAATGCTGAGACCCTGTGGGGGCCCCACTGAGTCTTGGTGTTAGGGGATGAACTGCAAGAACTCAAAGAATCAGAAGTTGGATCTTGTGACATAAATGTGGAGATGCCAAGCTGACAGTGGGCATGGTGACAGGAGGGAGCAGGGGTGTGGGGACAGGGGTCCTACAGGGGGTCTCCTGATCACCCCTGACTTCCCCCAAAGAACCTGCCTCATGCTGAAGGGCAAGGCACCTGCTCAGCTGATCTAAATCCTGCCTGCACTTTTCAAATCACTGGGGCAAAAGAAAACTTCAGCCACACAAAATACCCTGAAAAAAACAAGCTAAATTTCAGTTTCTCTGATACCCAGAGATTTCATCCAGACCCAGAACTTTCAGAAACTCAAGAGAACAATCATCTTTACATGAGGTTGTGAACTGAGGGCTTTCTAGAGGGACTGGGTTCTGAAGGGGATACGTGCATGGCTGCACTGAGTCCCCTGCACACACACGTGGCTCTGAGTGGACCTCACGCTGCATTCACACGGCCCGCCTGAACTGCCCACTGCCCGCCCTGCCGGGAGTGACCTTCCAGATCCATCTGAGTGAACCCAACAAACGCCCACTGGGCAGTCCCTCAATTTCTTTCTTCCCCTCCACACCCTCCTATTCACTCCTGTGTGGCTCACGTGTCCCTCTTCTGCACTCTGAGGCCCTGCACGGGCACATCTGCTATGGTGACAAGCTGTCTGTTGTGAATGTCTCTCTCCCTCACTCGCTCCCTCACCCCTCGAGGCAACCCCGTGAGCCCCTGAAGTTAGGGCTGTGCTTCACCCCTCACAGAGCACATCACATGGTCCATGCAAGAGGCACATCTGCCAAACTGGGACTTCAAATTCACTTGATATTCTGTCAAAAGTCTCTTCTGTTCTACACAAGAGACACCTGCTTCCCAGGTCAGGACGGGGAAATGACACAGTCCATCAGATGTGTGTGCTGGGAAGCTAGACATATGTCACAATGTCCCAAGTCAGATTTCCTCAGGCATCGCAAGGCCCTGGAGTGCCATCTCCCCTTCTGCAAAGACTCGACAAGGGAGCAGAAGCACATGCTCTCATCTTACCGACTGCTGTAACTGGTGGTGGTGGGGGTGGTGGTGGCTGAGACCAAATTGGCCACAACAGAGGTGGGGGTGGCGGTGACGAGTACCCTCTGAGTAATGATGCTGGGTGTCCCATCGGGCAAGACACACCAAATGATCCTGCCCAAGAACCGGGACATCGGGACTCCACAGTGACCTGCAGAACAGGAGAGGGAGCTGTGTTGGATGATAGACAAAAGGAACAACACCTACAGAACCTGAAACTCAATGCAGCAGCTGTCAGCACCGGGCACCCTCCCGTCCATCGGGTGCCCAGACAGCAGCACAGGGCCACACACTCGACCTTGGGGATAAAACACTGTTGCCACACGACACCGCCGGTGTCTGTAAGTGGAGGAAGGCGAGAGTCCTGCCTGAGATGATGCACAGAGGTTCCAACAAATTGATAAAGTAGGACCTCCCAAACAGGAAGCCTCTCTGTGCAGGACAACCCACCCTGACACCTTCCCCAGCTCCACAGAAGCATGGTCTGCATGAACCAGAAACAGAGAAAGAAAGGAAATGAAGGCCTGGTTTCCCACACATAGAATCAGAGCCGCACCTGGGTACTTGCTCTGTCTGCAGGACCCTGCCAGACCCTCTCTACTCCCTGCTCACAAAGGGCCCTCCTCTGCCATGCAGGAGCTGCCCCTGGGCGCAATGAGCTCTGAGGAGCTGGGCATCCCGCAGTCCTGTGGGGGAGCTGGCAAAGTGCTTCTGAGGGGACAAGGCTGTCCTCAGAAGGGAGTCAGTCTCCGCTACAATCATCCTTATTCTCAGGGATGTCTGGATTTTAAGTTCGCTAGGAAAAGCACACTACGTTTGCCCTATGGGAAAGGGAAGGGGGAAGTCTCAATCCTGCAAATAACACCAACGGGATTTTAGCTCATGTGGAAAATCCCACGGTGTGTGATGAGACAGAGAAGCAGCTCTGACAGCTTCCAGGGCAGAACCGACCCAGCGCGGGATGGAGAACATGATGCCAGGACTGTGGTGCAAATTGGTCCTGCGGGGAAGTAGGCATTTTCACTGTGGGCTCTTTCCCTTCCAGCCTCTATTCCCTACTACAAATGCACCATCTCAGAGAATCAGGCTTTTCTGCCCAAGAATACAACTGGAGGCAGCGGGGAAGGCACCTTTACCTCCCCAGAAGAGACAATGATGGGCTGTGATATTTACCACACTCAGGAAGACTCAAAGTTGCACAAACCACACGGTGTAAGGCTGGAGGGGTGGCTTTACTCAGTTTTCAGTTACAAGTAATTCAATGGGCATTCTACAGAGGAGAATCCCCCAGCCTGAATCAGGAAACCATTCAAGAATGACAACATGAACCGGTCTCAGTGACCCAGGAGCAATCACAAGAGAAGGAGGTAAAAAGGAGTTAGCCGAGCCAGGAGAAGTCAGTATGGAGCAAGGGCTCACCATTCTTATGCTATTTTAAGAAACACACAGTCAAAGCCTGAGGTACTCAGCCCTCATGCACTCCCTCGCTGATGCCTTTTGCAAGCAACACTCAAGGTGACTGGCTGAGAGGAAAAGCCAATGGACCCTGGGCAAGAGATTGAATTTGAAAACAAAAAGACATGCCAGACCCGTAACAGAACACACAGTATGCAGACGAGGCCAGAAGAGGCTGCTGCAAAAACAAAAAGAATACATATCCCAGAAAGAATTCCACCGAGCACGATCTCCCAAATTATCAGGGCCTGTGTGGTCGCCTAGACGGGCGGGAGCTACCAGGGAACACCGCAGCTGCACGAGGTTCTGCATCGGAAAAAAAACCACACAAAATATGGAGGATTAGGCTTTTCAGAGTTAACAATACTCCAGCAAAAAAACTTTGAGCCTTCTTTCCACGTATGACAATTGCTCTCATTACACCGAGTGGGAGACAGGTCTCAGGACCCTTGACTGGAGAGACCACAGGCCACGGGATCGGGTGTTTCTTCCATAACCGATCATCGGCTGTGGAAGGTCAGGGCTCCCCTCGCTGCAGACAGCGACAGGGGCGGGCTTCTCCTCCAGGGAGCCCGGAACGTGGTCTCTGTTGGAGGCCCGTGTGCAGAACCGACACGTCTGCCCTCCGTCAGAGGACCCTCTTTCCCTCTACAAGAGACACCTCCCTCCCCAGGGCAGGACGGGGAAGACGCGGCCCATCAAGTGCGTCTGCTAAGGGACCAGAGGGACACGGCCGTGAGCCCAGTCAGGGCCGCCCGTGCACCGGGAAGCCCCGGAGAGCGACCTGCCCCTCTTCTGCAGTGACTCAAGGAAGAAACAGAGGACTATGCTTTCCTCTTACCGGGCGGGACAGCTGGCGGGGGACTGGTCAGGCTGCACAGGGCACGAAGGGGGACCAGGTGCAGGTGCCCAGCTGGGCGACGACGGGCCGCACCCGGGGCAGGCCACGCGGGCTGGTCCTCGGAAAGGTTGGGGCCCTCCGGCCCACGGGGTGACCTGCGGGACAGAAGGGAGGGCTGGGTTGGATGACAGACAAAAGCGCCAACACCGGCAAGAGCCGAAAACCAACGCAGCAGCGGTCGGCACCGGGCGCCCTCCCCTCCACCGGGTGCCCAGAGAGCAGCACGGCGCCACACGCTCCGCCCAGCCCTCTGGGGCCTGCCTGCAGCCTGGGCCGCACACGAGGACACGGGGACACGACGCTGACGCCGCACGTCGCCGCCGCTGTCTCCAAGTGGAGGAAGCCAAGGGTCCTCCTGCCCGAGAGGCTGCACACAGAGCTTCCAGCACACGGGCAAACTAGCGCCTTCCCAACAGCCAGCCGCTCTGCTCTGGGCGGGCGGGACGGCCCTCCCCGCCACCTTCCCCAGCTCCACGCAAGCTTGCCCGGCGCGGACCAGGAACACGGAGACGGGACGGACGTGAAGAGCTCATTCTCCACACGAGCAAGCAGAGCCGCACCTGGGTCGCCGCTCTGCCTGCAGGGCTCTGCCTGCAGGGCTCCGCCTGCAGGACCCTGCCGGGCCCTCGCTGCCCCCTCCTCACAAAGGGCCCTCCTCCGCCCCGCAGGGGCTGCCCCTGGGCGCAAAGAGCCCTGGGGAGCTGGGCATCCCGGAGTCCTGCGGCGGAGCTGGCCAAGGGCTCCTGAGGGGACAAGGCTGTCCTCAGAAGGGAGTCAGGCTCCGCTACAATCATCCCTATCCTCAGGGACGTCTGGATTTCACGTTCGCTACGGAACGCACCCTACCTGCGTGCTACGGGAGGAGAGTGACGTGGGGAGTCTCAACCCCACATCTGACACCAAAGGGACTGTACCAGCTCGTGCGCAAGACCCCACGGTGTGCCATGAGACCGACGAGCAGCTCTGACAGCTTCCAGGGCAGGCCCGACCCGGCGCAGGGTGGGGGACAAACACAACGTACGCACTCTGGTGCGCATCGGAATTCCCCCGCAGGGAAGGAGGCATTTCCACGGCGGGCTCTTTCCCTTCCAGCCTCTATTCCCTACTACAAGCGCACCATCTCCGAGAGCCAGGCTTCTCTGCCCAGAGTACAACTGGAGGCAGCGGCCAAGACACACTTACCTCCCGAGAAAAGACAGTGACGGGCTGTGACGTTTACCACACCCAGGAAGACTCAAAGTTGCACAAAGCACACCGTACAAAGCTGGAGGGAGGGCTTTGCCCCTTTTCCAGTTACCAGGATCTGAATGGACATTCTAAACAGGAGAATCACCTGGCCTGAGCCGGGAAACCAGTCAAAAGAACGACGACACAGAAATCCGTCTCAGTGACCCAGGAGCAACCCCAGGTGCAGGAGGTCAGGAAGGAGTCAGCCGAGCCAGGAGAAGTCAGTGTGGAGCGAGGGCTCACCCTCCTCACGCTGTTTCGAGAAACCCACAGTCAAAGTCTGCGGGCCCCGGCTCCTAAGCACTCCCTCATGGCTCCTGCAGGCACCAGCCAAGGCGACGGGCTCCCGGGAGAAGCAGCCCACTGGCTCCTGGGCAAGAGTTTTGAGTCTGAAAAAGGCAGCGACACGCCACGCCAGACCCGTCACAGGACACACAAACTGCAGACGAGGCCAGGAACGGCTGCCGGGAAAACGGGAAGATCACCTTTCCCAGGACGAGGTCCAACAGAGCATGACCACGCCACTTACCTGGGCCTCCGGGGCCGCCGCAGGTGGGCGGGCGCTGCCGGGCCACACCGGAGCCGGGCCAGGTCCCACGTCGGCTAAAAACCACAGAAAAGGATGGAGGATTAGGCTTTCCTGCGAAGACACTGCTGAAGCGAAACAAAACCTTTGCGCCTGCCTTCCTTCCTTCCTTCCTTCCTTCCTTCCTTCCTTCCTTCCTTCCTTCCTTCCCCGTATCACACTCGTTTCTTGGAGGAACTGGATACTGACCCCAGGAACTCCTGCATGCTAAGCCCGTATTCTCTCTACTGCTGAGCTACATACACCCTTCCCCCCAGAGCACACTAGTTTCCAGGCACAGAGGACAAGAAATGCCATCCACGTTCACTAACTTACCCAGTGTATAATAAGCTCCGTGTGCTCCACCATCTGAGGTCAGTGTGTTATGATCTGTCAGCTCCTGCGGAGCCATTCCTACAGCCCCACTAGCGTATTCCGGTTTTCTGATTTCGGGCTCAGCCGCCCCTTCCTAGGAACACAAAACAAGATAAAACAAGAACCGAACTTCAGAAACCATCATGTGCATACGCTTGGTCAGTCAGTCAGTCAGTCAGGTAGACAAGAGTTATTTACCGAAGCTATCAGAACATAAGCCCTATCCTGGGAGAAGCTGGCGGTACAAATAAAAGGCAGATTCTCCTCTCTGTTCTGCCAGAGGCACAGGATCCATGAAAACAAGTCAGCACAGAAAAGTTTCAACAGCTCTGCAACTGAGGTGAACGGGTACAGTAACGCCACAAAGGACAGGAGAGTCCGCTGCACGTGGACAGCTCAGGGAACGCTGGGAAGACCGCACTGTTTCGTAAAAGAGAGAGCCAGCGCAGAGAGGGGATGTGGAGGGGCTTTGGGGAAGGGCAGCCTGAGTAAAAGGAGCAGGTGGGAAACAGCGTAAGGCATTAAGGAAACTAGACCACTGTTACTGGCGGTGGAATGGGAAGACAAAACATGCTGCCTTGAAAATGAAACGTCACTTAATTAATTTCAAGTGAGGACGGCTAAAACAAGAACCAACTCCAAGATACACCTAACTTTCCCAGGGATGAATTTCTTTTCAATATCCTCTAATGAACTGTAAGGGAAAGACCCTGAAAAAAAGAATGCCCATACAGACACTGGTTTCACTAGGTGAGTCTGGAAAATGAACACAAGTGCATTATCCAGTCCTACGGCATTAAGCACAGAATCACATCCTAAATTGTAAGTTCAAAACATAAGTCAGAAATTCTCATCAGCAGGTGCAAACGTGAAAATGCACACTCACACCAACCCCCGGCTTATGTCTCAGAATCCCCTGGTACTTATATAGCCACGCAAGGACATGAACAACAAGAGACAGTACCTCATCCCAGCAAGATTCTCTTCCTCTCTCTTCTGGAAAGTGCTGCACTGACACACCATCTGTAAAATGTAGTTACAGGTACATTAATGAGAATATTCACGAATGTAATTAAAACCACCATGTGCGTCTATCTCCGTTCGTGGATGTGTCAAAACAAAAGTGGCAGAAGAGACTTTCAAAGAGTTAGAGCATTTTCTGAAAAAAAGGCTTAAGTCACGGTTGGGATATATTTCAAACCAAGCAGTAAGAGGAAAACACGTAAAAAGAATGGATATGGAAGTTGGGATTGCGCACTGTGTATCTCTAACATTCGAAGTCTGTTCTTGTTTTTGTTTTTTCTTTTCTTCTTTTTTTAAACGGAGGTAACAGGGAATGAGCACACGGAATCCTGCATGCTAAGCAAGCATTCTATTTACCACTAACCTATGTCCTTCCCCGAGTCAACTAGCTCCTCGGCATAGATAAAATAAAACACAAAACACTCTTTCACCGCAACTACCTTACAAAACATGTTAATTCGCTGAAGCGCAAAAGATCTTGGAGGCCTTCTTCCCCGTATCACACTAAGTCTCACATCAGACCGAGTGGGAGACAGGTCTCAGGACCCTTGACTGAAGAGACCACAGGCCCCGGGTTCGGGTGTTTCTTCCATAACCGATCATCGGCTGTGGAAGGTCAGGGCTACCCTCGCTGCAGACAGCGACAGGGGCGGGCTTGTCCTCCAGGGAGCCCGGGACGTGGTGTCTGTTGAAGGCCCGTGTGCAGAACCGACACGTCTGCCCTCCGTCAGAGGACCCTCTTTCCCTCTACAACAGACACCTCCCTCCCCAGGGCAGGACGGGGAAGACGCGGTCCATCAAGTGCGTCTGCTAAGGGACCAGAGGGACACGGCCGTGAGCCCAGTCAGGGCCGCCCGTGCACGGGGAAGCCCCGGAGAGCGATCTGCCCTTCTTCTGCAGTGACTCAAGGAAGAAACAGAGGACTATGCTTTCCTCTTACCGAGCGGAGCAGCTGGCGGTGGGGGGCGAGGCTGCACAGGGCACCAAGGGGGACCAGGTGCAGGTGCCCAGCTGGGCGACGACGGGCCGCACCCGGGACAGGCCACGCAGGCTGGTCCTTGGAAAGGTTGGGGCCCTCCGGCCCACGGGGTGACCTGCGGGACAGAAGGGAGGGCTGGGTTGGATGACAGACAAAAGCGCCAACACCGACAGGAGCCGAAACCCAACGCAGCAGTCTTCGGCACCGTGCACCCTCCCCTGCACTGGGTGCCCAATTGGCAGCTACGCTGCATGCACTCCTTCAGCCCTGGGCCTGCCTGCAGCCTGGGCTGCTCAGGAGGCTTTGGGGATAAAATACTGTCACCAAACTTCACTGTGATGCCTGGGCATACTTATCCCCTAATTCCCAATCCACAGGCAAAGCCAGGAATGGTTTGTTCAAAAGGAAAATGCTAGTTCCAGAGATTATTCAATACAAAATGACCACTGGAACACAACTGAGTAAAATTACTTACTTTGGTTTCCTCTGCCTCCTGAGCCGGAAAGGCGGTGCCATTCCTAACAGGGGTGCCACCCGGCCCTGAAGCTGTAAAGGGAGAGCAGCGCTGAAGGCGGATTCTATCTGACAGATGCCGTGCGGGGGAAGCACGAGCCGAGCCCTCCGTGCCCTCCTCCAGGAGCTCTCACTCCCGCCCACGCCCCGGGCTCTTCACAGAGGCCGCAGGTCTCCCTCACACCTCAGTTGACCACGAGGACGAGGGGAGACTGGACCCCTGTCCCATGACGAGGACACCACAGGGCCTTGATTCAGGTGTTTTCATAGCTAATCACCCTGGATGGGGTCTCAGGGCTCAGATCCCTGTCAACCAACACTTACACAGTGGACTCACAGCACACTTCAGGGCAAATCAGTCTGTATACAGATTATACATTAAAGTAAGAAGGGTCTTTCGTAGGAAGAGTATCAACAACCCCTGACTGTGAGCTCCACCTCTTCCTCCTCAGCCTGTTGGTAAACTGTTAAAAGCCTTCTCTCTGACAGCGCATGTCTTGTATAAGTGACCAGATGTCACGTAAACATTTATGAAAGAAGTGGCCTCAATGACTCATGTTGTAATAATCGGCAAAAGAATGGTGAGTTACATGGAGTAGCTGGTGGGAGACTTTAGAGTTACACGTTAACTCTGGGAGAGGGAGGCTACGTAGTCATGTCACTTACTAACTGGCTACTCTAGGTCACTGTGCAAGCTTTTTTATAAGAACGAAGGGACCTGCAAAATTAGTGAAGAAATGCCTGCTGCCTTAAAGCAGATCTTGAATAGAATATTTATCCACCAAGGCAAATGAAGAAAAATGTTTTTCTCGTTATGACATACTGCCTTCATTCTAAAACGTCATCCATGTTATTTTCCTGAAATGAGAAGAAAATTCAGCCTTCAAAACCGTGTCCAGGCGGGAAGAGAGGGCTGACGCTCATGTCTTCTAGTGCACAGAAACCAGCCATGCCAGCCACGCCAGGCATCCAAGAGACTTGGGGGTGGCCCGCAGTCCCTGGAGGGGCGTGAGCTCCACCGCTCACAGGGGACAGAGCCCTGCTGGCTGGTGGCATGTAAAGAAAACAGCATCTTGTCACCCAGCTGTGAACCTGTTCCCCACAGTGAGTGTGTGGTGTGGTGTCCAGGAAACCCGACAACTACCCATGGGGACAAGCAGCCCACTGGGCAGGCTCCTGCTGCAGAAATGGAGCTGCCGCACTTCACAGTGCGCTCCTTACCTCTCAGGGGAGGGTGCAGCCTGTACGGTCCTCCTGGGGTGGGCTCCTGCCTCATGTATTCCTCTGCCTGCCTCCATCTGCAGATTGCATCCAATCTTAAAGATAAAGAATGGCTTCAATACAAATTACACCACCAATTCCTCTACTAGGCACAAAACAACCAGTCCTTAAAAATCTCAAAACACCCGTAAAAATGTGTCAAAATTCTGTACCTCTGTTTCAGGTGGGCAACTTCCCTTCTCAGCTCAGAGGAGTTTTCCCTTCTCAGGTCAGAGTTTTCCCTTCTCAATTCAGAGATTTCCCTCTCCAGCTCCTGAGCCCTGAGCTGTGGGAGAAAAACATCCACGTTCAGTTGTGGCCGACTGTGCACAAAGGTAAGGAAGGAAACAAATTCTTACCGAGCTGTCTTGGGCCTTCTTCTCGGCAAGAGTGACCTGAAAAAGTCAACACATCAAGAAACACCCCATGGCAAGGGGTTCTCAGGGCCACAATAACTGTCTGCATCAGGTGCTGAGGACTCGGTGTGTCAGGAGGAAGGCAGGTTACCTGGTGTCTCCAAGTGATCTCTGCTTCCCGCATTTGCCCGTGACATTCTTCAAGTCTTATCCTATGAGTTACAAATTGTTGCATCAGAGAAGACACAATGCTGGGTATGCTGTTAAATAACCTGCCCCAGTCCAGGTTATCTGCACTGCACACTCACACACATCATCTCACCGCTCAAGACACACTGCACACGGCTGCAGAAGCACGGCAGGTGCAAAGCTGTCGCTGCAGCCACTCCTCCGTCACTGTTACTGAACGCCTGCCCGGTTCTGCGCCGACACAACTCCCCCTCCCGTTCTCAGCATTTCCCTCACGTGTCCTGTGCTGAGCGTCTTTCATCACAGAGCTTGATTCTTCCTTTCCTTACATCCTGACCCTACTTCTTACCCCTGGGTCTCCCCAGCAGCACGGGAATGTGTGTTGGTCCGACTGACGCTACACTAAACTGCTATCCTCAGGGTGACAACGGTTTATAGCACCTTCAGAAACATCTCTGTGAACCGTCTCTCCTCTCAGTCTGGCCAGCACTGGGGACCAGGAAATTCTTAGTAACTTAATACTTTTTAAAGTTAAACGTTTAACTTAACATGTGTAAAACTTAACACTTTTCCTCCTGTGTGAAGCCATGTATACAAATGTCTTTTGTGTGGGTCGGTTTATGATACTGTGTCTAAACATTTTAGAAAAGTTTTCAAAAAATCCAACAGGTGTTTTCAAAGCCGCATGTGCGGAGGAGCTGAACTCACTTGTACCATCTTCTCTCCTCTTCAGCCAATTCTGCCTTCTCCTTTGCTGCCAACAGCTGCTGCTTTCCCACCAGCTCACATCCGTTCATGTCCACCTTCCTGAGAGGGGAAAGAAACTCTGAAATTCTGCCAGTTTCCCTCCCAGAAACTGGAAGGGAAGAATTCCATGTTCCTTTCGCCCTTCCCCATAAATGCTCAGGCTGATAAACACACAGGAAAGAATTAAAGTACCCCCACTAATAAATATGAAAAAAGTACACTCAGGCCTCTGGCAAGTGTTTGGTATCTGGGCTTCCCTTCAGCGTCCCCACCCCTACTCATTTGTGCATAAAGTAAACACACAGGAAAAGCCCACGTGAGGTGTGCTCTGCGCCCCCCCCCCACCAGGCTCAGGCTCCTGTGCCTGGGACAGCGCGAGCTCACTGTGTTTCAACGTGGGAATCAGGGTCTGACCAAGTCACCACAACCAAACACATTAGGGTAAAGCAAGCGTTCATGACTTGTTTGATTTCTCCCACAGAGAGCCCAGATTTCAGTCAAAACCTGGAGCAAAACCTGATCCTTTAGGAAATATAAGGAAATGTTTGTTTTTGAAAGCGGGTTAATGGGTGTGATGTCCATGACCTCTCCCTGAGAATGACAGGAAACTCTGGACAAATTATGAAATCCATGATCAAATGTACCAAATTGCTAACAATCCAGAAAGGGACATGAGGCCAAGATGGAGAAGAAGAAAGCCCAGGACTGGGCCCACCTTCCCCGGGGGTCACCCGGTAACTGCAGAGGAAACCACTGAGATGCAGAGCAGCCCGGCAGCCGGTGCCCCCTACGCACGGGCACCGCAGTCAGGCAGCTGGAGCTCATGGTCCGTCAGCGAAGGTGATCCCTAGAAAGACCCGCAGGACTTAGCTGGGATCCGTGAGAGCTACATGCCAGAAACAAAGGTGGACAGGAGACACACGGGCCTCACGAGGGCTGGCTGCACTGACTGATCTCAGCTGCTAACCGGGTTAACAGGATGTAGCGCTGCTGGCGCCCTGACCACCTGCCAGCTGTAATGCCCACCTTCTCTGCAGCAAGTTAACCTCACACGAGGCCTCAAGTTTTCTCTATTTTCTACCCAATGTCTAGAGTTTATTAAAAATGATAGACACATGGCAGGTCATGACACTTTGATGTGGTTGAAACCTAAGGACAATAGAAATGGACCTAGAGGGATCCAGATAATGAAGTGACTAAATCTGGTCCAAGAACCCGCTAAAATCTCAAACTAAATACAAACAAGACTCTGGTAACCAGTTAGAATGAACAGAAGCAGCAGATTACAGAAATCAAGGTTGAAAAATAAATGCACATCTGTACTGATCGAATATGGTAACGAAAATATGGTGGTAAGTATTCTGAAACATATTACAATATCCACATAACTCCACACATTCATTCACACATTGTCATAATTAACACGGGAACGTCTTACCCTTCAGTGTCCATAGTTCTCTGTCCACTGATTTCATCAAGGACGCGTACTTTCTTCACCTGCCTTTGGAAACCGTCTTCCTCACGTTCTTTCAGAGATCCCGATGCAGCATGGTGGTCTTGCATTTTCTTTTTACCCTCTATAAACATAAAACAACTGGCTTTGTGTGTGCACGTGTGCACTCAAGAGCTTGGCTGTGCTGGGGAGTGGAGAAAGGAGAGAATTCTGAAGGCAGGAATCCCCTTTTTACCTTCCCAGTGCAAATTCATTGCTATTACAGGCATGTTTCATTTTATTGCCCTCCCTGGTAATGCATATTTTTAAACAATTGAAGATTTGTAACAACCCTGAGTACAGCAATTCCATTGGTGACATTTTTTTCTGGCAGCATTTGCTCATTTCTTATCTCTGTGTCACATTTTGGTAGTTCCTGAAATATTTCGTTCTTTATCATTTTAATTAAAACAGGCATGACATTCCTTTAAGGCAAAGCCTAATCCAGCGGAAGTCCCTAATTCTCAGCAATTCTATAAACCCTGAGAGAGGTGAAGAGGCTTCAGAAGAAAAGTGTGAAGCCAGCAGGGGTTGGCCCATGAAGTTTAAGGCAAGATTCCATCTCCACTGCATACCTGTGCAAGGTAAGGCGGGAAGAGCTGACCCAGAGGCTGCTGCAAGTGCTCCAGGAGATGAAGCTAAGACAGCTAATGAAGGTGGCTGCACTAAACAACAGGTTTTCAATGCAGAGAACTGCAAGGGGAGGCCACCCAGCACCATCACAGCTGGAGAGAAGTCAGCGCCTGGCATCAAGGCTTCAATGGACAGGCTGACTTTCCCGTTAGCGGCTAACGAAGCCAATATTCATTTAACATTATGAAAATCCTATGTCCCATGAGAATCAAGTGAAATCTACTCTGTGCTCTATAAATAGAACAAAGCCTGAATGACAGCACATCTATTTACAACATGAATATTTTAGCCCATTGTTGAGACCTACTGCTCAGAAAACAAAACAAAACACACAAAAAAATTTCTTTCAAAATATTACTGCTCATGGACAATGCACAAGTCATCCAGGAGCTCTGATGGAGATGCATGAGATGAATGCTGTTTCCATGCTTAACACGACATCTATTCTGCAGCCCATGGATCAGGAGTAATTATGACTTTCAAGTCTTATTATTTAAGAAATACATTTTGGAAGGCTTTAGCTGCCATAGACAGTGACACCACTGATGGGTCTGGGCAAATGAATGGAAAATTTTCTGGAAAGGATTCACCATTTTACATGCCATTAAGAACATTCGTGATTCATGGGAAGAAGTCAAAATATCAACATGAACTGGGGTTTGGAAGGAATTGATTCCAATCCTGATGTGTGACTTTGAGGGGCTCAAGACTTCAGTGCAGGATGGAGCTGCAGATGTGCTGAAAATAGCAGAACTAGAGTTACAAGTGGAGCCTGAAGATATGACTGATTGGCTGCAACCTCATGATAAAATGTGCATGAATGAGGAGCTGCTTCTTATGGACAAGCAAAGAAATTGGTTTCTTGAGATGGAATCTACTGGTGAAGATGCTGTGAAGAAGGTTGAAATAACAAAGGACTTAGAAGAGCGTATGAACTTAGCTGATAAATTACCGCAGGGATTGAGAGGACTGACTCCAATTTGGAAAGAAGTTCTACTGTGTGTAAAATGTGTCAAATTGCCTGCGACAGAGGACTTGTTCCTGAAAGGAAGAGAGAATCCTGTCACAAACTTCACTGTGGTCTTATGTTAAGAAATTGCAAAAGCCACACCGATCTTCAGCAACTGCCACAATGACCAGTCAGCAGCCACCAACATTAATTCAAAACCATCCACCAAAATGACTGTAACTCAATAAAAAAAAAGTTAAAAAAAAAAAGACCATCCACCAACAAAAAGATTACACCTCACTAAAGGCTCCAATGATGGCTAGCAGTTTTTAGTAATAAAGAGTATTTTCATTAAGTTATGAACATTGGGGTTTTTAGACACAGTGGTATTGCTCACTTAATAGACTACAGTATAGTGTAAACTTAACTGTTATTTGCACTGGAAAACCAAAAAAAAAAAAACCAATAAATTATTTGACTCTCTTAATTATATTTATTTTATTCTAGGGGTCTAGAACTGAAGCCACAACATCTCCCAGGAAGCCTGTATGTAAGGTTTTCTTCCCAACAAGCAACATACCTTCCAGGCTGCAGTCTCCAGTTGTCACAGCTCGCTGCATCGAACCCTCAGATCTGGTCTTCGAAACACCTGGCTGTAAGATAGATATGAGAAGACATTCAAGAAGTACTGATCCACAGCAATGTGAACATACTTAACACGAGAGGAATCGTACGCTTGGAATCAGCTAAGACGGGCCATCTGCTTTCCGTGCGTTACAGCACAATTAAACTCTGACACACTGATGCTCGGTTCTCTGAGCTAAGCATCTCTGGGGTGAGTAACATTCCTTACTCTCTTCTTGCTGCTGAGCTGAACGTCCTCCTGCACATGCATTTCTTCAGATTTCACTGTGGCTTCACAGACGTGAGATTTATTAAGGGCAATTTCAACCTAAAACATTCTCATTGATGACTAAATTCCCAAGAAAAATAATTTGAGTAGATATCAACATTTAATCTTCTAAAACATGAGATTGTTGTTCCTTGTGAAAGCTAATGTGTACAGTGGAAATCCTGCTGCAACTGGAGGCATTTACCTCAAATTCCTGAAGTGTTCATTGAAACAGCACCTTTCAAGTTCTCTGGAGATGTTCCTTTTTCCAGTATCTTCACACAGGACACAAATAAAGTATGTACTAAGATTTCAATGAAAACTCAGGGTGATATGCTTAAAAAGTGTAACTTTTTTTTCCCCAAAACAAAGTATTTTGTTAACTGCAAAACAAACAATGGAAAATAAATATATTAGCCCTGGTGCATGTCCAAAGACTTTGGTGAGCATTCTCTCCAGAAGATATTAAGGCAGTGAAATGATTCTGAACATACACATTTTACAAAGAAAGGAAAGCAAGTGTTATACGTTCCCTTACACATGCTTGAAAGCATCTGGGACTTTCCCTGAATTTTGGTTTGGGGCTGAAGACAGTGCTCCATTTTAGAGTTTACAGCAGACAGTGCCTCTTCCTTCAAGTTCTAGCACTGGGCGTCCTAGCAGCTCGTTCTGACCCCCTGCGTCTTGCATTTCCTTCTTCAGCTGGTCCTCTTCCACTGCCAGCCTGCCAATCTCTTCCAGAAAGTCTTGGATTGTTCTGATGGGCAGTTGCTTCTCTTCAACCCTTTTGGAATCCTGTCCCTTCTCAGCCAGTATCCACAACTACCCCTAAGTTTCCTGTGATGGCAGCTGATCCAGGTTGAGCCCAGGACAAATGTCAAGCCCATAAAGAAATGCAGAAAAAAGAGACCTCCAGGCGCAGATATTTCCTCGCCTCCACAGGATTCCTCCTCACTGGACAATGGAGGGCACGACTGGACGACAGGGGGAAGCAAGGGTGGGAAACTGCTCATGTCAAAGAGCTCACAAATGAGTGTCCCTGGTAAAATATAAACAAAGTTTACCCAAATTCACATGGAAAGTTCTCTGTTTAACATCAACAGGGCAAGGAGCTGTGCACCTAGTCTAGTAACTTCCTTCACCTCTCAGGTATTTCCTGGCATCTTCTGTGTATCTTGGAGGGCAGTGTGAGTGGTGAGAAAACTCTCTAGGTTGTGAAAATAAGACATATTTCCTAGTCTCTGAAATAGGAAAAGTCACGAAGGTTTTAGTCCATAAAATTCTGGGTCATTGTTCACAGAGAGGTTCCGCTCCTGGGCTCTCACACTCTGCTGTGGCCAAAAGCAGGAGAAGCGGGAGCGTGCAGCTCGCCCAGGGCACAAAAAGCCTCAGAAGCCCGGCTATGGTCAATGTGGCAGCTCTTACCAAGTGTGGACTCTTGGCGTTCTGGTCCCTCACTGCCTGCAGCTTAGCTCGAGCAATCTGAACGTCATTCAAATGTTCATTCACCCTCTCAATGGTTTTCAAGTTCTCCTTCAAGGAAACATTGAATTAGTAACAATTACTCATTACTTTCATTTCTGTTTTCAGAATGTAATCTAACAAGAGAAGAGGTTCGTACCTTAAACTTCAGTGCTTTCTCAGAGGGCATCTTCTTTTGCCTGATGGTCTCCTCTAAGCATTTCATTGCATTGTTGGTCTATGCAAAAATGTAATGAAGGAAACAGAATTACAAATACTAATTACACTGCTAGCTGAACCTATCTTGTGTGTGACCCCTTCCACTAATACAGAAAGTGGTGCTTTACATCTACGACACTTGCTTTTTTTTTTACTGAAATATAATCAGTTACAATGTGTCAATTTTCTGGTGTACAGCATGTTTCAGTCACACATATATATATACACCTATGTTTGTCTTCACATTCTTTTTCATTATAGATTACAAGACATCAAGTAGAGTTCCCTGTGCTCTACAGAAGAAATTTGTTTTTTGGTTTTTTTTTTTTTTTTTGGTTTTACTTTTTTATCTAGGACACTTGCTTTGAACCTAGACCTCTTATGGAACATATGGAACAGGACAGTAGGATGAAGGAAAAGAGAGCCAAATAACTGAACTACCAGAGGGGGGAGGAACTGAAGGTGAAATCACAAAAAAAAAAAAAAAAGCAAAAGGACCAGGATACCTTCTGCACACAAGCAGATATATTTTCTGCAAGTTCTCTCTTTTCGTTCTCCAAATTCTTGATCTGCTCAGTCATCTGCTTTAAAGTAACTAAAAGGAGATAAAGCAATTTCTCATATTGGCAAGAAAACCCAGTAGAATAGAATTATCATGATTTATTAGCAGTAGAGACATATCTGGCTGGCACTATGAGTATAATTAACTTTTTAGCTTTACTACTGTGCCTAAAGGAAGCAAATCTTAGTGGCATTCTAAATGTGAGATCATTGAGATTCCTAGTTTAATTTTTTTCAAAGATGCAGAAACACAATAAAAAGTCTTCCCCTAAATTCCCTCCCAGCTATAAGCACCATTCTTAGAAAATTCATTCAAATACTTCTGACATCACCAGAGATGAAAAAGAAAAACCAAGCATCCTGTCCCCTTAACATTCTCTCCTCCAATTACTAAGGTAAGTAAACATGCCCCTGCTTTAAAAAAAAAAAATAGAACCCTTATCCCACGCAGGTTCACCCCACAGCCAGGCCCTATCTGCAGCACCACAGAAGGCAAGTTCAAAACGTCGCCTTGACTGGGCCTGCACAGGCCTCCAGTGTCTTCCTGCTGCCTGGCAGATCGTCTTTCATGAAAACCATGCTGGGGGCCCTGAAGGACAAGGTCACTGGAATTAAACGCTTTGGTACCATGTGGGCTTCCCCACCTAGTCACTGGAGGACCTGGATAACACACAGGCCCTAAATGACAAGCTTTTCCATCGCCAGGATGAGAATGTTACCATCACTGCTTCAGGAAAGCAGCACATGTAAAACAGCCAGTCACAGGCGACTCCACGTGTGAAGCTCTAGAACGCAGCCCTCAGAACCAGACTCCTCTCTCGGGCATCTAAGTCCCTCATCTGACCACACAGCGCACACGCGTCTTCTCTCTGCCCAGTGGGGACGCTCTGATGCTGAGATCCCTCTTCTCAGCACCAGCCCTTCTGCATCAACTGTCACCAACAGCAGCCCTTGAGGGCCTACTGAGCACCAGGCAGCCACCCTGCCCACCACGCACAGCCCCACTCGGTCAGCAGAGTCTGTGAAGCCTGCACAGAAAGCATCATCCTCAGGCTGAATCACCTCCATTAAGTCCCCACTGCCATGAATGGCTCCCTTCACGTCTAAGTCACAGCCCATGGTTTCCCCTCTGCTGTGACACACACTGCCTGGCTACATCTGCATCCCTCCCTCAGCCTGGAGGGTCCTGACAGGCTCAAGTAGTGTTTCAGCATCTTTACTTTTCACCAAGAGCCAGCTCATGTTAGGGACTCACTCCGAACATTAGACTTCTCATCACCTGCTTCCTAAAGGTTGCTATGCAAAATTAAACTCATCCTAGTCTCCCTACTCCTGTGACCCTCCTGGCCTCTTAGCTCAATAGATGCCAACTTCCTCTACGATGTCATTTAGACACCATCGCAGGAGTAAAATTTTCAAGAGTTGAGAAGTCAGTTAGACATCAGAAGTCATTGTGTTTACTCTTAGTTGAATTAAAATCCACATCGAATCCTTGTATTGAGAAAATATTACAAAGGAAACTAAACCCTAATATCTTACCTTGAGATGCAGGAGGCTTTACCTAGGAGAGGAAGAAACAATAAATCTGAAGTCAAAACATATAATTAGTAAATCTATAATTTCTAATAAACTATCAAAACAGTAATCATTGAAATCACAATTATCATTTTGGTTCAGCGTAACAGTATGATTAAAAATCAGGAAAAATCAGAATTTCCTACTTAAGGCATGATCTTTCACTCACCATTTCTGATAGCACAATGGTAAATAACTTATTTTAGAACAAAAGATCTGTTTACATTCTATTAAATAAACACCACTCTATTCAATTTTCATAATGCATATTCATATTTAACAACACTGAACTATATTATTTTCATGATATGTTGTTGTAATGCATCATTTATCTAATTTTTTTTGTCAAACCAAACATCCACACTTAAGTCCAGAACCTGGATAGTTATGTAACCTTCAAAAGAGAGAGAGAGACAGAGAGGAGAAAACTAAAAGAAAAATAAAGGCAAAATCTTTATACTAAGATTAAGATGCACCCCTTTCATTCAATGAAAGGTTTTCTGAAATCTTATACAGAGTTGACTGTTGAATTGATAAGCAATTGTAACATATGAGGTCGTAAGATTTGTCAAGACCACTAAAAACAAATGGACATCAGATGAGACATCAGACGAGAATGAAAGTGAGCAATGGCTGTAGTAAAAGCACACGCAGCAGCAGGATGGACAGCGACCATTTTCAAGAAGCGAACATGCTTCCTGACTCAGACATAAGTCATCATCTGAGGAGTAATAGCTCAGTAAAACCCAGGCAGGACTCCACTGTAATACCATGTAGACACATTTCCCTGACCCTTAACACATATTTCCTCATTCAAAACTTTAAGTGATGATCAGAGACTGAGGCCAGCCCCTAACCTTGCCAAGATATTGGAGCATCATCACAGTGTCGAAGCTCCAGTGGCAATAATGTGGCAATAGAAGAATGCATCCATGGAGGGCAAACAGAAAACCACAGATGTTCCCTTAACTTCACACATCCATCCTGAGCATTTCCTCATTATAAACATCACAGCAGGTTGCAGCCACTGATTTTCACATCAGCTTAGCTCTCAGGGCTCCCCCATCAACCTAGCTGGACACAGAGTCCTTGGGGGCAGCCTCCAAGATGAAAAGGAAAGGGATAACTAAGAATTTTCTAGAAGTCCAATAAAAATAAAAGCAAAAATAAACAAATGGGACCTAATTAAACTTGGAAGCTTTTGCATAGCAATGGAAACCATAAGCAAAACAAAAAGACAACCTACAGAATGGGAGAAAATTTTTGCAAAACATGAAACTGACAAGGGCTTAATTGCCAGAATATATAAACAAATCATACAACTAAATAAGAAAAAAAAAACTCAATCCAAAAATGGGCAGAAGACCTAAACAAGCAATTGTCCAGTGAAGACATACAAATGGCTAACAGGCACATGAAAAAGTGCTCATTATCACTGATTATCAGAGAATTGCAAATCAAAACTACAATGAGGTATCACCTCACACAAGTCAGAATGGCCATCATTCAAAAGTCCACAAATGACAAATGTTGGAGAGGCTGTGGAGAAAAGGGAACTCTCCTACACCGCTGGTGGGAATGCAGGTTGGTGCAGCCACTGTGCAAAAGTTTGTAGATTCCTCAAAAGACTAGGAATAGACTTACCATATGACCTAATAATCCCACTCCTGGGCATATGTCCAGAAGGAACCCTACTTCAAAAAGACACCTGCACCCCAATGTTCATAGCAGCACTATTTACAATAGCCAAGACATGGAAACAGCCTAAATGTCCATCAACAGATGACTGGATAAAGAAGAGGTGGTATATTTATACAATGAAATACTATTTGGCCATAAAAAACCAATATGCCATTTGCAGCAACATGGATGTCCCTAGAGAATGTCATTCTAAGTGAAGTAAGCCAAAAAGAGAAAGAAAAATACCATATGAGTTTGCTCACATGTGGAATCCAAAAAAAAAAAAATAAAAAAGAGCATAAATACAAAACAGAAACAGACTCACAGACATAGAATACAAACTTGCGGTTGCCAAGGGGCTGAGGGGTGGGAAGGGACAGATTGGGAGTTTGAAATTTGTAGATACTGACAGGCATATGCAGAATAGATAATCAAGATTATACTGTATATCACAGGGAAATATATACAAGATCTTATGCTAGTTCACAGAGAAAAAAAATTCTGACAATGAAAATATGTATGTTCATATATAACTGAAAAACTGTGCTCTACACTAGAATTTGACACACTATTGTAAAATGACTATAACTCAATAAAAAATGTAAAAAAAAAAAAGCAGCTGTGGTATATTTTATACAATGGACTACTACTCAGCCATAAAAATGATAAAATGATGCCATTTGCAGCAACAGGGAATGGATGGACCTGGAGAATGTCATTCTAAGTGAAGTAGTCAGAAAGCAAAAGAAAAATACCATATGATATCACTTATATGTGGAATCAAAACAAACAAAAAAAAGACAAACTTATTTACAAAACAGAAACAGACTTACAGCATAGAAAACAAACTTATGGTTACCAGAGGAGAAGGGAGTGGGAAGAGAAAAATTGGAAGTTTGAGATTCATGGATACTAATCTATATAAAGTAGACAACAACTAGTTTACACTGTACAGCACAGGGAACTCTATTTAATATCTTGTATTAATTTATGGTAAAAAAAATATGGAAATGAATATATGTATTTTCCCATATGACTGAAGCATTCTGTTGTACACGAGAAATGGACAACATGGTAAACTGACTATACTTCAATAAAAATATTTTAAAATTTATAGGGCTATTGAGTATTTTTGTTACATTAAAATTTCTGAAAAGAATACACTTCAAAGAAAACAAAGTTGCTGTAAGTTAACAAACCAGAAAGCACAGAGCACAGATGACATTTCCCTGTTTAACAGACCAGCACCAACCCAGTGCTGAGACCCCACTGCTCCCAGGACTGCCAGACGTCACCACCAGGAAGGGTGCATACACAGGAGAGCACACCGCACAGGGACGGAACCGGAACACACACAACTTGAAGCAGGATCCTGACAAGCTTTCCGGGAGCCAGTCTCACTATGACTTCTAGTAAATAGGAGTTTCTCGCTTTTTAAAAAACTGCTTTACTGAGATATAATTCACCCACTCCCCCATTTTAGGCATACAACTCAATGGCTTTTAGGATGTTCACACTTCCTTCTTTGATGCAATAAAGTAACTAATTCAGGTTTCATCCTGTCAACCTGCTGTTTGGTCCAAGAGGTCCTGATAGGACTCAGATCTTGAGGACGCCGGTGGCCAGGGCCGCTCTAGGCTGGTCAAGAAACCTGTCCTGAGAGCCTCGGGCTTCACCAACGATGCGTTCCCATCAAGGACCCCATGAGAAAGCAGCTATTTAACCACAGTGTGAAAGAGCCCAGGAAAAAGGAGGACACCTGATGCCCGATGTTTACTCACATTTGCTTTTTTATATCCAATACATCGCAGCACTTGGGACCATAACATCCTCATCGCCTCCATGTCCTGGTCCTCTCAGGGCCCTGAGGTCCCCAGGCAGGAGGGGGGAAGGGGAGGGGAGGGGAGGGTTGGGAAGGGAGGGGAGGGGAGGGGGTAGGGGATGGAGTGGGGAGGGAGTGTGACAGGTAGAGGGGTTGGGCACTTGAGAGGAGAAGAAGGGGGGTCACAGAAAGGATGAGGGCCAATCAAGCTCTTGAGGGGAGGAAAGAGGGTTCAGTCAGGTCAGGAGGTCAGCAGGTCAGGAAAACAAACAGCAGGCAAGCAGACTCTCAGGAGCAGCTGGAGGGGACCAGACGCCTCCCTCCAAGCCTTCCTGTCTGAACGCTGCCTTAGCAATGCCAGTGCTTTATGACCTCTCTTGACCAATCACCTGCCTTTGCCCCTGGCACCTCACAGTGGACATTTTGGGTGACCTCACTTTTACAATGCGCCCCGCCTAACTGATCCCCCACCACCAACTGCCAGCCAACCCTGGGTCCTCTCTGAAAACTTTTCTGACCGTATGCTTTCTGGTCCTGCACAACCGATGTCCCCTGCCCTCTACTTCTGGGGTGCTCCCTCCTCCTTTTCCAAATTCCCAGGATTTCCCTTGGGCAGTGGCTGAAAAACATATTAGGTAGACAATGACAGAACCAAGAGGAATCAAATATTCAGGCAGGGTGGGAGGTCCTCACTCCCCTTCGCTCAGCGCTGCACACAAAGTGCAGAGAGAACGTCCACAAGACGGAGAAGATCTTAACAGCACACCATCTTAATCACATCGCCACACCCATGTGGCCGTCCTTATCTGTAGTACACCTGTAGGTGACACATTAATTTTAAGTACATATGTTACATGCATAAAAGTAAGCCCTATGATTTTTGCCAAAAATATATAAAACTAAAAAAAAATAATTATATATTGTCACACACCCTACACTGCATTTGGGTGATTCATGTACACCCAGGTTCAAGGAGGCAAAAACTACCCGTGTGGGACAGAAGCAAAGTTGTGCTTTGGGGCAGTGCTGGCTGTGAGGGGGCCTGAGAAACCCTTTTGGGGCGGTGGGAAGACTTGGTGTCTAGATATGGGGGGTGGTTGTGTTCACTCAATCAAGAAATACTGAGCATATGGGGCCTGCCAGTCTCAAGAGTCAGAGAGACCCTCGTGTCTGTCCCCATGAAGTGGCCAACTGCTGACAGTGAGGAAGGGATGAGGTGCCTGGAGTGGCCACCAGAGTCCAGTGAGAGGGCCCCGCACTCATCCAGGCTTTGGGCCCCAGCCCTGCCAGCTTCCCCCAGGAGCCCCAATTCCAGGCAAACTCTGAGGGGGGCCGAGGGCAGCAGCTCGCTCCTAAGTCTTAGGAGCTCCCACAGTCTGCCCAGGGCTCTAAGTGAGAAACGGGCAGGGGGCAGTCAGTGGTTTGGGATGCTCTGCCATTGACAAAGAGGAGTTGGGTGAAAATACCTGGCTCCTTACACGTTCCTCAATCCAATCCCCCAGGAGCCCCTTAGCCCCACAGGGCCCTCCCTCCTTCCAGCTGGGGCAGGTGGCCAGCCCTGCAGCAGCTCTGGGGCCCAGGCTGGGCCAACTGGTCAAGGGCCACCAACAGGTCAAGGTATGACTGTGCTGCCCAGGAAGAGGGGGGACAGCAGTGAAGCAGTAAGTACCAGCAGGAGCAGCCTCTGTAACCGGGCTCCTCCACTGTGAGCAGGGCCGGGGCCAAAACGTGGCAGTGAGGGTGGGAGGGCTGGGAGAGATGCGGCCCTATGGCCCTGGACAGGGCTGGACCAGTGCCCAGGGCCTGAGGGCCTGGGGGGAGAGACAGAGAGAGACGGGCAGGGAGAGAGACAGTGCATGACAGAGAGAGGTGGGAGTCAAGTCCTAGAGAGTGACAGACAGTGACAGGGGGAACAGGGTAGGGAGAGCAGATAAAAGACAAGGCAAGAAGGAAAGAGGGAGCCAGCCCACAGTGCATGGTGGGGGACGAAGGGCCAGGGTGGCCTGACTCTGGGAAGGGGCCCAGAGTGGAGGGGGCAGAAAAGGCAGGAATCCTGGCATCACAGTCCCTCCCGCGCTAAGGCTCTCACCTCCCTGGAGCTGAGCTCCCCAGGGGTCACTGTACTTGCAAAGACTGGTACGTCCCATTTTTCTTGGGACTGCTGGTACCAGCCTCTGTGTCTGTCCGTGTTGGCACTGACGTCCAGGAGAATGGGCTGCCCCTGGGGAGGAAACTCCAGAGCCTGCCCTGTGGGGAGTTGACCCCGACTCCTCACAGACCCAGTGGGGCTGCGTTTCCAACCACACTGCTGGGCCTTCCTGGTCCCACAGCCAGGATTCAGGTGCTATGCTGGCTATAGGATCCCCTGGCCTGGAGGGACTGAGTCCCATCCAGGGTGAGCAGGCTTCAGGGATCCTGGGTCTCCTCCTACTGTCAACCAGAATTCCTTCTAACCCTCAGGAGTCGGGACCCCCTGTAAATCACCAATTAGCATCAGGTCAAAGGTATTGAGATCTCACACTAAGCAATAAAATGTGCCAACTGACCAAACTCAAAGTGCAGTGTTTCAATTACACAACATTCTCAATAACCCATTTTATGGATGAGAAGACAGAAGGGATGTGAATCACCTAAGGGTCTGGGGGCGGCAAGTGCTGTAACTTTACCCTGAACCAAGATCTACCTTGGAAAGTGATTCCACCTGGAGCCCATCCTGTGACCTGCTCCCTAAGGTTCTGAGGAAGACCGTTGGCTTTTCCTTTGGAAATTCCTCTTGCAATGACATCAAGTCATGCATCAGTCAGGACAAACAGTGAGGATGTGTTCATGAGGGATCCTGACTCTTAACGGCAAGTCAACTTTGTCTCAGGAAATGGGTCTTCTATTATTAATTCGGGCACCAAGGTAAATAAGAGTAAAAACATAAAATCCATCATACATATGAGTACTTTCAATTTAAAATATAAATAACTTTATGAACTATAAATGGATGCATTGCATTGGTCCATGACAAACAGGACATTACGTACATTCATTACAAAGAAGTGTTGTCATGGGTGGGGATGTGGTGACAAGAGCAGGGTCATTTTCAGCAGGGAAGGAGGTCCTACAGCTCTCAGTACAGGGTGGGTAAGTTCACAGTGCTTCTCCCCACGACCAAACTCTCACCACACACACACACACACACACACACACACACACACACACACACACACACACACACACAGGCAAATGCACATAGATCCTAAAATGACCATCTACCTTCTGATCAGAAAAAAGATAAAGATATGTGCTCACACCACCTAACACACTGACCACACACACAGTTCCCATAATAACTTCTTAATACTTCAGTTCTATGAGCCTCTGAAGTTCCCCTCACTTGCGCTCACCATCATCTAACAGAAAGAAATCATAAACAATACTTCAAGTTTGATTCATTACAGTTCCTCTAAGAACTTATATTATTGCAAGTGTGAGAAGAATATAAAATTCAATTTCAGATGGAGTTTTTGGCTCAGTAGTTTTCATGGTTAAAAGCTTCCCCTGACTACACAAAATTATTGGCTCTACTTTTCTCGTTCTGTGCTTTCTGTCCCAACTAAAATTTCCCTATACATCTCGTTATTTTGGATTTCAGTCAGTGGCCTGATAATGCATTTTGTAGAAAGTTTGATTGTTCCTACAGATCGCTATCTATTGATGAGCATTTTATTCTTTTAGTATTAAGTAGAACAACTGACTTCCAATCTACAGCTTTTCCTGTAACTGGAGAAACAATAAAGCTTACACTGACGTCACTCACCAATACACTACCAGACTCACAGCTTGTCCTGACCGCACTCTGACCTCCTCTAGTCAGTGTCCAGAAAAATCAAGCCCACACACATGTGGATGTGACTCTATAGGGCCAGCACGCCCACCTTCTCCATTTACTTACTCTCAGTTGTCACTACTTTCCTATATTTGACCTAGAAGTTGCCCTCCTCCTACCCCTACCCTGAGCATTTCAGAAGAGTAACCTAAAAACTAAACTCTTCATGGCACAAACTGTAATCGCATTACTAGTAGCCATAAGGTTAGCCTATGAATGAATTTAAAAGGATTAGAATGAACGTATGATAATTACTTTAAACAAAAACATTTTGACTCATAAAACTGTAATTAACTTCATAATTATCAAATGGCATTAGTCTATATTACTATCCTCTTTGCATTTACAGTATCCTATATGGATACTAATATATAAATCACACTTAATATCCCAATTACTATGCTCAGATGGCACAATATCATCATTTTTCATTACAGCCGCTGTCACCACGCTCAGCACCCATTCTACGTGAGCTGGCATAACACCTGCCATCAGTGCTCCCCGCCTGTGCGGCTGCACCGGGACCGTCACTAACAGCTGTGGGATCCAGCGCCTGTGGTACTGATTATGTACAAAATCTTAACCTTCTCCAAGGCTAAAACTCATTATTCCAAACATTATAGTAATACAATTAACATGATTACCAAAATTATATCCTCTGAATTAACACTAAACCTTATGTCCTATTAACCAGCCTTATCAGCTCACTCTTCCTGAATCAACTGACACTAGCCTTCACTTTTCACTAGCCTTCCTCTCTGTTAGTGCCTCCACTTGCATCAATGTCTCTTCTCCCACCAGCACACACAGCCAGCCGATTTCATCCATCCCAGCAATCATTAATCCCCAAAACTGTATCATCACAAATAACTTCTTACAAACATCCTTAGACTTTCACACTTCACAACTGACCACATTCTATAGTTTAATCAAAACAACATTAGTCAAAACCCTAATTATTTACTACCCACTGAGAAAATCAGACAAGATGATTAAATTCAGGACTCTGTTTCTTACAGTATGTACTCCTTGGATCACTTCCACTTGTCACTGCACTAATTTTTACCCAGAATCTTGTAGGTTCCTTACATTTTATAATAATTCAACACTAAACTCAGGCAGCATCCATTTCTTAATCTGGTGTTTCCCCATGACTGACACGTGTAAGAGAATTTATGGTAAATATGCCCCTTTAGGATCTGCTCCTTTGGTTCCCAAGAGCATAACTGGAGTTTGCATTCCTGGACCCAGAGCACCTGCAGTCATGCTGCTCACACTAGGCAGCTGGGGCACATCACACATTATAATTCAAGCCCTTGGAAAACCAGACGGCATAGTCCTGTCCTTATGACTATCTTTATGAAGGAATGAATCATAACAAGCCCCATCTGTCTGTGCCAGACAGACGTACAGCCACTCCCCGCAAGGCTCCCCACCAGCCACACACAGTAGGAGCTGTGGGCATCCGTGCTCAGACAGCGTGAGGTCACTAGCAGGTGCTCCAGCCCTGACAACCACCCGCGCCTTACGTCATGGTCTGAAACACGTGTCAGGCACCCAGGCACGGGGTTCAGCACTGGGAGGAGGAGCCCCCTCAGCTGGGGTGAAAACCAGCAGGCTTGCTGGAGCACTGTGAGAAGCTGAGTCCCTGCTCTTGAAGAGCCTGTGCAGAGACCCACTGACTCCCCATCACGGCAGGGACACAGCAGGCTGAACACTGCCTGGGGCTCTGGCCAGGTTGCAGGGGTGGCTCAGGCGGGCCCCCTGGACTCCCCCAGGCTCCTGGCCCCACCCTCCTTGTTCGGTGCTGCTCCCCACTCAGGTGGAGGCTTCCACTGCCAAACCGCTCAAGCCGCCCAAGCCGCCCAAGCCGCTCGAGCCGCCGCCGCCACACCGCTCAAGCCGCTCGAGCCGCCCAAGCCGCCGCCGCTTCCCCCGCCGCCTCCCAAGCAGCCACTGCTCCGAGATTGCGGCGCCAAAATCAGCGGAAAAACGGAGCTCGAATGTAGCACAGACAAGGTAGCTGTTGGTTTACATACATACATAACCTGATTTAATTACTCAACTGAGGAAGAATGTATTTTCTTGTGGGTCTGTGTATTCTCAAATTCTTAGGGCAATTTAAAAAAAATGACAGACTACTTCTCTAGTCTTTATCTAGTTCCGATAGTAGACTTCGATGGCCTTTTATTTACTTACTCATTCATTTAACAAGTGTAATTTAGTGGGGATCTATTTCCAAGTATGCATTTTACAAGATACTTATGACTTGGGAAATGGAAGTGCTTCCTTATTCTGGTCTGGTTCCCTAAGTAAATGTTTTAAGATAAACCAAAAAGGGAATATAAGAAGGAGTATAAGAGTATAAAGGAATATATTATTATTTTTCTTTGATTTCATATCAGATTTATAAGAAGTTGCTCTAGATCTGAGGAAGTATAATGAATTAAACTTCTTCAGTTGGTTTAGAAGGCCTAATTATGTATTTTTCTTGACTTTGTTTCATAAATTTTTAATTATCAAAAGAATTACGTATTTTCCTCCTTTTCTTACTTGTAAATTCCTATGGTTTTGAATGAATCTGAAACCTCAAAATTAAAACACACATACTACCGGTTAATATTTTGCCTGACCCTTTTCCAAATAAATTGAAGAATCTACCAAGAAAGATATTTTTTCCCACAGGTACTTTTGATTTGCTCTCTCTTCTTATTTTATTTCAATTGGCATTATCAGATTCTAGACCTCAGAAGAAGTTTTACTTATTCCACTCAGACTTGGAATTTCTTTCAAATTTAACAAGATAATTCTTGGTGAAATCATTTAAATGTTCTAGGTAAAGTCTATAATATACAGTAGATTCACATTAAACTAAATTTATTTCTTTTTACTTCATTCAACTGTTAAAATCATTAAAGAAGAAAATTTAAATGATATAAACAAATTTTATTTAACACTTCATGAAGTGGACTGTCATATTGCAGAGAACTGCAAAATGGGCAGAAGGCAAGAAATTTTTATAGGATCAAGAATAAAGAGCAAGGAAGAGGAAAATAGAAAATATCTGATTGGCTGAGGCTACACAACTTTTAGGGTGAGAAGACCCAGAGGTCTACCCATATAAGGAAGTACTAAGCATATAAGGAAGACAAAGGATAATTTGGACTTAAAAAAACACCAAATTTATTTTTATAAAATGACACAATAGAGATAATTGTAAAATACAGAATAGAAAAAATGTCTACAAATGTTTGACAAATATATCTAGAATATACAGATACATTCAGCAATAATATCCAGACCTCAGAATCATAGTGTTGAGTTAAGAGAGTAGGAAATAGAATAAGGCATCATTTAGTTAACTTAAAGTACGTATAATTACAAAAGATATTTAAAAGAAAATTGTAAGGGTTTCAAACATCTCAGTAAAAGTGAGTGGGATGAGAATGGAGATCAAGAAAGGAAAGAAAGTCAAATGAAACAAGGGATTGGATTTCCACAAACAGTAAAACAATGAGCTGCTGAGCTGCAAACCCAAGATGTGCTTAGTCCTGCCCTGAAAATTGAAGGAGGTCAAATGAAACAATCAATCAAGAAAATAAGACACCTTGGTGGGAGTTAATTAGAAAATAAATACATTGATTTTTTTTCAGAATTTTACTATGACGTCAACTCTTTATGCTTCAATTCTTTTTGCTGCCTGTTCCTCTTCCACAGTTTTAATACACCCTGAAGGCTGAGAGGGTTAACTACATAACTAGAAATAATTTAGAGAGAAAGAGTCATTGAAATATAAAAAGGAAACATCCTGCATCACTCTGAGCATTTTTTATGGCAGTGTAAATTCTCTTCATTCAAAAAGCATCTTTTAATATTTTAATTAGGATACTGTGTTCTATGAAAGAAACATCGGATTTTAGGAATGCAAATGAGGGTGCGTTATGAAACAAAGATGCAGAATTTAAAAGGTAATATGCCCTTCAGCAAGCAGCAGTAAAGAGAAAGGATGTTGGGAAGGATCAAGGAAATATTGTGATTTTTGAAATGAAAATTGTACTAGCATTTTTCAAATTTAGCAGTTTGACAAGGCTAATGACAGTTGTAGTACACTTCTAGTTTAAAATGCAAGAATTATCTTTGGCTAATAAACAAGAAATCAATCCAACAGGATGTGCTTATTAGCATTAACTAGGACCCTGTATAGTTTCATGATAGCACCTCCCTCTGGCGAAGTAGGTGTGCAGGATTCCATTCAGTTGCTGTCTGGGCTCCCTTCTTCTCCCCTTTCCCTTTTTTTTTTTTTTGCTCTTTGCTAGGAAACAAAGAAGACATTAATTGCAGATTCAGCTATAAAATATAGCTGAATTTTAGTTTTCCCATTTTAAACACGAAGGAATTGAGCCTCTGAAAGGTTAAGCAGTTGGCCAAGTGACAGAGCTGGGACTAAAATCCAGGACTGCAGTGAAAGCTCACATTCTCAAGAATGAGACTGCATTGCTGTAGAACTGGAACATAGGACTTCCTCATTCCTAAAGGAGAATTTTGGACACATCTTCTTTAAAAT
Source organism: Camelus ferus (assembly GCF_009834535.1). Taxonomy (NCBI): domain Eukaryota; kingdom Metazoa; phylum Chordata; class Mammalia; order Artiodactyla; family Camelidae; genus Camelus; species Camelus ferus. The sequence continues at coordinate 23,726,846 of NC_045719.1, forward strand.
TAAATTTGTGTTGTTTCTTTGTTTCTAACAGGAAAGGAAACCTGCCTAGAAGAAAAACTTCAAAAGAGCCGTGATTTTCTGTCTCAATCAGGATGGGATGCATTGCTGGGAAAGTATTGTGTGAACTATTTTCTTAAGTTTAAAAAAAGGAAAAATAAGGTCAATGCTTGTCCATAGTCCAGGCTACTTGCCAAGGCTGAGACTTTGGAATTAAGCAAGCTACCCATGCCTAGACTCCACACTCAGGCTCTCCTTCCTACTGAGAAGCTGTGGGTGTTGTAGACTTGATTGGGGATCGAGTTTGGCTAGCCCTGTGTCTTCCATATGCCTGAAAACCAGCCACAAACTCAACCAGTATTATCAGGTATCCCCTTAAGCTATCAGGAATTATGTGTTAAGATACTGTAGTGCACGTTTAAGCTACATTGAGCCATGATGCTGATGAAAGAACAAAGACTTAGGTCTTTACTGTGTCAGTTTCATCTTATTCACTAAAATAAACCAGCATGTTAACCAACATTCACGTCAGGACTAGGAGAGTCAGTGGTTAAACATTTACCCGCAGGCGACAGGACAATCAATTATGTTTACCACAAATTTCATGTCCCACAATGTAGAAGACATATAGTCAAAATGAGAGATGTCCAGAAAGGAATATATATATAAAACAATAAAAGGACATCTTATAAAAAAAATCAGTTAAATGTACTTATGATGTCTTGTCCTGCAGATGATAAGATTCACAATGTATATTACAGTGCTTATCAAATAACTGAGGTCTTAAGACTTCCATGGTCCCAGTGGGTAGTCTCACACATGACTTTAGGCTAAAAAGGCACACACTTTTCACCTCAATCTTAGGAAGAATTTTCTAGCAGCCAGAACCACCTCAAGGTGATTATTTATGTTATGGTTTACACTGGGAGTTAATGCACTTCCTACTCCTGGGCAAACTGAGACATAAGCTTAATAAACATGTGATATGAAGCATCTAACTGAGAAAGCTTTCTAAAGCAGGTGAGTCTTTTTAGATCTTTCACAGTATTAAGGCCATGTGAGTCCAAGAATGAAGATATTTCTGAATATATTTATTTGATGTCACATCAATTTTATCTATTCATTCATTTAATATGTTGTAGATTTGTTTGTTTCATTTCAAACACAGTTCTAGGTCCTGATGAGAGAGTCAATAATAAGATGGGTAAAACCCCTGGCCTGCTTAAGCTGGGAAAGACAAATGATAAACATGAACAAATATATAAAATAATTTTAAATAATGATAAGTACTAAAAAGAAAAGAAATTAACAGTATGGGGGATAGAGAGCATTAAGGTGGAGGGAAGAAAGTTTGCTTTGGTTAAGATTATATGGAATGGGTGATCTTACACCCTCTCTGTGGAGATGATATTTAAACAAAGAACTGAATGGTCAAAAACAGTGAGCAGTGATAAAGGTGCCGGGTAAGAACAGGAAGCGAGAATATCCATTGTAAAGGTCCTGAAACAGCAGTGAGCAGTGCACACTTAAAACAAGGCTGTTATGGCAAGAAAGAGAAGAGTCCTCGTCAAGGTCAGGGAGGCAGTAAGGAAACATACGCGGCACAGGCTTGTGGGCAATGTGACGGAGCGTGGGCTTTATTCTAATTTCAGTGGAATATTGTTTTAAACAGGAGGTTGATGTGATTTAAATTATATTTTTAAAGATAAAGTGGCTTATGTTCTGAAATAATTCAGAAACAGATTTGAGAGTCAGGTGTAGGGAAAGATTGAGAAGTGAAGCTAGATTTGTTTATATTTATTTATACATGCAGCCAAATCAGTAAAATTCTCCTCTGCTGGACCTCTAGATCCTGGATACACATGCCCAGAGAATCTGCCAAGTTCAGCTTGGTGGGTATCTAAACTTTAGTCCTATAGCAGGGCTGCTGAAGCCCATCTGTTCTATGAGACCTTATGAAAATAAAATAAGATAATAGATGTAAAACCCCTGGTATGATCAATGCTCAATAAACATTAGCTAGTGTTATGGGTAGTAAACTACACATATTTTCCATTTCCTCCTCTGGAGTAAGTATCTCAACAAATTCATTCCTTTTCTTCGTAAAGCTGAATCAAACATAATAGGCATGTTTTAGGCAAATACCATGCATACCAGAAAAGAATATTTCAATGGCTATCTCATTCCTTCTCCATATAGAATATTGTTAAATAAGAATACTTAAGAAACTTATTTTATTTTTATTCAATTAATCAAATCCACTTAATATTATACTATCTTCTTTTAAAAATAGTTTAAAGAAACAGAATTCACACACACACAGACAACCACACACAAAGTGACAATATTGTCCACAATCCTGTCTTTCACAGATACTCGTTGTTAACATGTGGTTCTATATTGACTTTTGAGGCAGCCAATTATCCAAATGCTTCATCTAGGGAAAACTGCTTTATAATGGCTGCATACTTAATTGAATGAGTAAATTAAAGAATTTTCTAAAATATAATTGGAAATACTCTGACAAGAGGAAGATAAATGCTAAGTATTGCCTGTCACAAATAGAAACATTTTTAAAGGATGGCATCTAAAATATCGTGCAGAAACGTAGGTGCCGGTCATCTCAGTTGCTGTAAAGTAGGACAGGATAAAACAGCCAACCCAGTGCATACACAGCATTTCAGATACCGTTGTACCACCACAGCCCTGCACAGTCCGCTGTCCAACTTAGCGGCATAGCCACGCCTCACAGAGTCAGAGTCAGGTTAGGTCTCAGTTTAGTTGGCCTAAAAGAGACATCATAACATGTCTCTCTCTCAATACGGACAAAGCTTTAACCCGAAGTGAATAATACACCAGTTAGTTGTAAATATGCTATTTTGACAGGAAGATAAGGCCTACTTGTTCATATATTATTCAACCCTCCTACATATTAACATACATGATCTCAATACATTTTATTCTAATAATTAGGATGTTTTCATTTCTTTAGATAAAAACATCTGAGCTTCAGAACAGTTGAATGGTTTACTGAAAGTAACAGAATAAGCTGCAGGCCTTGAAATCATCTTTTCCTTTATTCATGTAACACAACACGCTCTAATGTCTTATATGAGAAACAATGGGCACAGAGCGCACGTTCTCCTTTAGACTGAAGAATGTGTTCGACTTGCAACCACACTGCTAGAAAAGCACTTAGCCATGTCCGTCCCCACCCAGCCTTCTCCCACAGAAAATGTGTTCAGTGCTTCTGTGAGCCAAAAGCTGCCCTTCCTACCACAGCTTCAACATACTAGGTCAGAGTTCAGAAAACACTCGAAATTTTCAGTTATTGCCATTTTTATATTGTCTAGTGTTCTTTATACATATTCTCTACTTAAGTGCAAGTTATATTGGGTGCAAGAACCATCTTGTTTATTCTTTCTTTCTGAAAATGTCTCTGCTTTTCTCCTATCTTCTCACCCTATCTAAGTTCCTCCCTGTGCAGTGTTTGTGTTGCCTTTACCTGGTGGTCAGTCCAGTAGGGCTGGAGCAGAATGTAGGAGGAAGGAAAGATTAAGTGTTCGAAGCCTTTCCAAAGGAAAGCACTAAGGTCAAGGAGAAGGATGTGTGCACAAATCATCATCAGAGATGGGTTATACAGAATCAGTGTCTAATCTTAAAGTAATTGTTTGGAGCTGTGATTTGTGATAAACCAGAAATCAGTGAGGATGGAAGTGGAGTTCTCTTGATCAATTTTAGACATTAGTCTAATAAATCTCAGAGGATTTAAACATAACTTCAATATGTGCTTCCTTGGGTTTGTGGCATCATTTAAGGGGCCTAGTGATAACAAGTTGGCACAGAATATATGTTTAAAAAGCACGTGATGGGAAACCAAGTGCGATCTATCCTTCACAGCCACGTATTTCATCACCGGACGTGCAAAGGCTTACTGGCGTTTGCCCACCTTTCAGATAATGGAGCTTCTCCCACTTTTTAAATGATGGAAACTTTGCCTTCTCCAGCATTCTTCTAACATCATGTTCCTCTGCTCTTTTGGTGTCTGATGTCTCTCCTCAATCACCTATTATGCCTTCTATTTAAGCCATTAAATCCTTATTGTGTAATGGTCCTGGATACTTCTTTTGAGCTCCCATCCACCCATGATCCTTCTTGCCCTTGGTCTTTCCCCAACTCCTTCTCTCCTACTGACATCCAGTCCTTTTAACCTACCTGGTTCCTTGGCACAAAGAATGAAAATTAACCCAATGTACATTGGGCAACTAGAGGTCACCATCACATTTCAGTCTGACCATATGTTCCCAATCATTTAAGCCTCATGGACATCGGGGTATGATCACTTTCACAAATTTTTAATAATTTTCTTTCAGGAAAAACATTACAACGAATAACTTTTTCACGTCTGGGTTTTGTTTGCAGGTAGTTTTCTGTCACTTTTGAGCATTAATCAGAAGATAAAATAGAGATGATTTTGCTCTACTTAGAATCAAGGAATAGTTTTAAAACCATCTGATATTGCATTCAAAGAGCCACATCTCCCAGTAAATTATTCCCCTTCCTTTAAAGGTTCATTTGTCATAAGTCAAGCAGCAGCAGCAAAACTGACTGCAACCAAAACTGTGACAACAAAACAGTCTTTTAACTGGTCCTTCCGCTTCCTTCCTCAAACCTCCTCTCACAAACTCCCCCGCCCTATCCCTGCCAAGGCTGCCATTATGCGGAGCTTCTGTTTACAAGACATTAGCATTTCCAGGCTTCTCATGCAGTAGGTGCAGGCACCTTAGGGTGGCCCCGCAGTTTGCCATTATGAGATCTAAGGCCCTTCACATACTTCATCCTGGTCATGTTAGGTAACTGTTTGTACCAACTATTATGTTGGGCTTCTGTGCTTTCAATCACTCCTCTATATCTGAGCAGGGCTCTGCCCCAAACACCTGTCCTCTTCTCTGCCCACCCAGATCCTCCCCATCTTTCACAGTTCAGTGGAGGCTTCATCACCTCTACAAAGTCCTTATGTTTGCCTAGAGGTGTTGTCCATTGTTTCCTTTGTGTTCTCAGTCTAATGTCCATAGCATATTTCTCCTGTAGCACACATTATACTGTAACTTTTAGCTTCCATGACAGTTCTCCTTAGACTGTAAGCTTCCTGAGAGCAGGTGGTGTGTCAGAAGTAACTTTGACCACAGCATTGACTACTGTACTTAAAACATTTAATAAACTCGATAGAAGTTTGTAGAATGAAGGTAGGACAGATAAAAAATAAATTTTGACAGAAAAAAGTATATGGAAATTAAGTGGACATTAAGAAAATGTGTCAAAAATCAACAGAGGAAGCTTTACCATGAAACTAGTACCCTTGCCCCCAGCACAGCCCCTGAGAGTGGGGAGAATTGCAGGAGTCACCAGGTATTCTAGGAGGGCAAGAATGACGCAGTGCAGCTGGCAAGTCCTTTGATGTATTTATGGTAGACTGCCAATGGGATCAGAAGCTCAAAAGCTGCACTAATTCTCTGTAACTTATTTTGCTTTAAACAGATTCTCATTTTCAACATGAATTTCACATTCAAAAATTGTTTGTCCTTTCTCTTAAGAAGAATCCCCCAATTTTATAAGCATCCAACTTCACAAAAAAACTCCATCTACTCCTGCTAATCAGACAGGAAAACATGAAAATGAGACTGAGATAAGCCAATAGGAAAGTTTCAGTCATCTGTCCACAAATTTCTCCTCTGTACAGAAATGGCATCCTGACCTCAACAAGATAACACTGTTGACCCCAATGTTCGTAGCAGCAAGATATACAATAGCCAGGACATGGAAGAACCTAACTGTCCAGCGACAGATGACTGGATAAAGAAGCTGTGGTATATTTATAAAATGGAATACTATTCAGCCATAAAAATGACAACATAATACCCTTCGCAGCAACATGGATGTCCCTGGAGAATGTCATTCTGAGTGAAGTTAGCCAGAAAGAGAAAGAAAAATACCATATGATATCACTCATATGTGGACTCTAAAAAAATACAAAAGAAAAGGAAGATGACACATGAATTTAAATGTAAAACAGAAACAGACTCACAGACATAGAATACAAATTTGTGGTGCCTGGAGGGAAGTGGAGGGAAGGGACAGACTAGGATTTCAAGATTTATAGATACTGACAGGTACATATAGAATAGATAAACAAGTTTATACTGTATAGCACAGGGAAACATATTCAAGATCTTGTAGTATTTCACAGTGAAAAAGAATATGAAAATGAATATATGTATATTCATGTATGACTGAAGAATTGTGTTGTACACCAGAAATTGACACAATATTGTAAACTGACTATAAGTCAATTAAAAAAAAGATAACATTGTTGACATAAAGCACACTGTGCAGGCTGAGACAGTGCAATTCAGACCTGGGTGTGTGTTATGCGTTAGCTTCATATGATGTCTTTGCTTGCTATACTCATTCTTACCTTGTTTAATTTAATTTTATCTTTAAATATCCATCTTCCTAATAACCTGGTGAACTATCCTAAGGGAAAGGCCATTTGCCATTCATGTTTATATTCAAGAGCAATTTCTTGGCAAAACTAAGTGAAAAATTGAGTTTTCTGGAATGGAGATCCCTGGAGAGGGATGGAAATGCACCGGAAGGGCAGCCTTGCTCATGTAAAATCTTTACCACATCAAACTTTCATTAGAGTCTGAAAGCACATAAAATGCTTTTCAGGAATAATTTCAATTTTAAACAATAATAATAAAAAGAACAGTATCTCACATCTGTGTGAAATATTCCCCAGGAGGATGGTAAACTGACCCATCAGAACTAATTCAGTGGAATTAGGAGATTAGAGATCAAGACATATAGAAAGGAAAAGAGAAGGAGGGGAAGGAGGAGGAGGAGCTGGAGGAGAAGTGGAGGAGGAATGCAGGAGAAGCTGCCAGTCTTCATCTCTAGAAACTCTATAGATGATCAGGGATTCAGGGATCTGTTTATAAGATAGGTTTTAAATCTACAAGGATTCAAAATCTCAGCAGACAGCTATGACAAATTTATAACAGAGTCAATTCACATTTGACGTAACAGTGTATGTTTGCAAAATCCAAAGATTTGGGACAATGGTTTAGAATACCGTGACTTTAAAGGAAACACATCTAGCTCACTTATCAGGATGGTGAAGACACAAGAATATCATGTTACACTGCCCTTGTGGCTTTATCTATGTGACTACATCAGGCTAGGGACTTCCTCAGTAAAGGGTATGATTCTGAAATAAAGTTTTATATTTTCATTTCCTCCGATATCATATTTGCTTTTTGAAATTTACTAACCTTGAATTGATAATATCCTAATTCTTAAAGGTTAATTCTTAAAGTAATGAAATTAGTCATATCTATCAGCTCAATTATCCATTACTTTAACAAAATACCCTGAGGATTAAGTGGTTAGAACAACTACCTTTTAATGCAGTTTATAATTTTGTAGGGAAGCAACTGATGCAGGGTGGGCAATTATTGGGCTCCGTGTGACATCAACAAGGGTCAGCTGGTTGTATCCAGTTGATGACTAGGGGAGTCTGATGGGTCCAATACAGCTTCACACCCACCTTCGGGATCTTAGCAAGGCTGAAAGGCTCAATTCCACTAAGCTTCTCTCTCTCTCTCTCTCTGTAGCCTCAAGGCTCCTCTCCCACGAAGTCTTTTTAAGATAGCTTGGACACACACTACAGCTTACAGCTCTTACAGTGAGGATTCTGAAAGATAAGACATGGAAACTACATCTCTTAAGGCCTTGGCCCAGAAATTGGTACGCTTCTGCCATATTTTACTGATAATAATTATTAGTTTTGTAATGATGATATTTTAATAAATTTTATTATTCCATTCTACAGTAATTGGTTGAAGGAGGCCTGTCTATGTATAAAAACAAATTAGTTCTTTATCTGCTTACTATTCCATCTAACTCAGTCAGCACACGATCTTTTGAAAACTGCTCTCTTGTTCTTTGAAAAAATAAAATACTGAAACACTTAAATGAAATGAAAGTTGACACCTCTGCAACTCTTTGTTTGGATTTGGAGTTGCATAGGGAAAAATAAGGTACATTTTCTTTTGTCAGGTAAAAGCTGAAGAATATGAATTATGTTGATTCAAAATAGACATGTCATTTCTAACCTTCCAGTCTTCGCAGTCTGAAAAAAAAATTCAGCTAGTCACAAACACCCTCTTAACTGTATGTGTGCTCCACCTTAGCCTTGTATCCCCTCAGGTAACTCTCCGTGCTGATTTGTGCTGGTCGGACGGATTTCCACATATCAATAAAGGAAAGGTCAACCATAGTAGACTTGAACATGTATTTAATAGCCATATGAATAAATATCAATCTCTGGTAACCAAGAAAGTGCACGCTGAGGACATGATGAGAAACCATTCCACAATCATTTGATTGGAGAAAGCTAAGAAGCCTGATATTACCCATGGTCAAGGGGCTGTTTTAAACATTGTTGGTCAAAATGCCAAATCAGTACAGCTGCTTCAGAAAACAATTCAGCACTGTGTTACACAGTTGAAGATTCACATAACCTATGACTTGCCAAGTCCAGAGCTATGTACACACTCAAGATGAATTGTAGCTCATGTACATAAACGCATTTCCAGAAAAGTTCATAGTATTTATAGTCATAATAATGAATCAATAAATGATTTTCAATGGAAAAACAGATTTTTTAAAGAATGTGACATATCCCCACAATGGAATCTTTTACGTCAGTGGAAATAGACAAACTGCAATAAAAAAAAAAAAAAAAAAAAGGAAAAACCTGTAGTAACAAAATTTGGACTAATAATAAAATTTTAAAAAACTAAAGAAAAAATGAATTTTATTGTTTTTCTAAAATTTTGCTCAGTTTAGATCTGTGTATATGCATGTGTGTATGATAAATGCATATTGCAATATATATATAAACATATGATATATGTTTGTATATCACACAAACTTCAATGCAGTGGTAATTTCTAGGGAAGATGAGATCTTGAGGATGTGAGATAGGGAAAGAGTACGTCATGTGATGGGAAATATTCTAGTTTTGGAATTGGATGGTAATTCCACTTTAATTTACTGTACTACTGAAAACAAATGAATGAGGGGCTGAATGAATGAAAGATGGTAAAATCTTTAAATTGCTTGCTTAACTGAGTATTAAAATTGGCTCTCTTAGCTCTCCCTTCATCACTTTTATGAGGATTAGTTGTACCATGCATTTCTAGCACCAAACCCACTACTTAGAGACTGATAACCAACGTGCTCTGGTCTGCTTCCTCTTCCATCACAAAGCTACTTATTGGCCCTTGACTAGCTATGTAAATTGGGGTAGTTATTTAAGACCTAAAAATCTCATTTTTCTCCCCTCTGTCTAACAGAATGAAAAACAGCTCCCTTGCCTATTTTATAAAGCAGTAGTGGATTCAAATGAAGCAATCTAGGGGAAAACTCTACAAACTTGTACACTGCTACTGTGATAGTTTATCAGAATAATACTCATGAAACATCTTAAAGCAGGTATTTATTAGACATTCCACTCGAATTGAACACTAAACATTGTCCTGTGATACATTTAAAGTTAAGCCCATTCATCAGTAAATACACATTTGTTAGCATCTTCTGGATACAAGAGACCACTGTGGGGATTGGGAGGCTGACAGTCATAGAAGACAGGTTCTGCTCAGTAAAGGTACCCTGGCCAGTTAGGCGGGTGTTGAGCACAGGTGCACGCCAACTCTAATCTCCCATGACTGATCCAAAAGTCATCCCCAGTATTGCCACTGCAGCTTCCAAAAGTTATTCTTCCTTTAGTGTCTTTGCTCAGGTAAATCCTATTTTAATAGCTCTCGTTTTGACATCTCTGCTTCCCATTCAGAGAGGTTTGGAGTACAGCATTTACCATTCATTAAAAAAAAAAAATGACTAAAGCCCTAACTTCAAGGTTATGTTCCCTTTTGTGTGGATCTATTACTTTATGCGTGGGATGCTGTTTGAATGAATGTTCATCAACTTAGATGTGACATTTTAAACTGAGGTTAGATCATTAGGGATTCTTCACTTATCCAGTGAGAATAAGCTAACTTCTCTCAATCTTTTTTTTTTTTCTCTTCCATAATATGAATTTGAAGCCTGACCTTGTTTTGGTTGAAGTAGGCTAAACTTCTTTGACAACAATGATGATACTTCCTGAAGTACGGTGACTGGGACTGTCTCCAAGCAAGATTTTAGCAGGAGGATTTATACTGCTAACAAAGCCTCAGAAAAACCCCGTTGTGTTTATTTCTCTTGTTGCCTTCCCATCGCAGTATCTGTACCATTTCTCAGAAAAAAATTTGTCAATTATATTTCAAGTGGCAATGAGAACTGGAATAAATTTAAATGTTCCTAAGAGATAGATAGATAGATGGATAGATAGATAGATGGATAGACAGATAGTCATCAGTATCATCCTGAGGTTTTTGCAATAGCTTGCAAGTGAGATCAGCAGATAATTATAATAACTTTTAAATTATTTTCTAAAGACTATCTTCATTCTTTTATTTACTGGTACTAACTCATACTCTACTTGGTTTAATATCTTAATCATACTTCAATTGAACAGACTTAAAAACAAAACAAAACAAAAAAGGAAATAATAAAATAAATGCACTCAAAAATAACATCTTATGAGAAAAATAAGAAGAAACTATTTTTCAAGTGGATTTTGTTCTCTTAAGTATTATTCTAAATTGGTTCCAAGAAGAAAGTGGTGTAACCTCTTAAGCAAACACTGTTTCCTTATTTTTAATGTGTCATTAAATTTGGAGGTTTAATTTTTCCATTGGCATAAAGTTACTGAATGTTAATAATTTTTTGACTAGGATATTGTACTTGTCAAAATCAACAATTTATTCGAGTGCAGGGAATCCTTCAAGGATGAATACTAAAAGGTCTTACTAAGGTTTTGGTGAAAAGAGGAGCTGAAACTATTAATACTCATTCTAATCCTTGTGTAATCCTCATGTAGGCAATTTAATCTTTTTTTTTACACAGCGTCCTTAACTCTGAGATTAACTGTGAAAGCATAAAGGCCAATATGATACCATCCCTTTAAATTAATACCTGGTATTTAGAGACTAGAAAAAAAAGTATTTCTCAGCATATTCATTACCCAGCTAAGAGTCCTTGGTCTCATCTGAAGTATGGCAGGTACTGAGAGCAACACTTTAAGGGTTCATGCCTCCCAGAAGCAAAGGAAACCAAAACCATCAGATAATGAGCTACTCAGTCAGTAATGGCATGATTAGGATTCCACCTGGTAGCTGGGTGTTAAACCACCTGTCACATGGTTCTACATCGAGACCTGTAGATATTCCTCCTGTCCTACGAGATCTCCTTCTAGAAACTGCATACTCTGAATTTGTCTGAAAAATAATACTTTTGCAAAATTAAGATGTTGTGGTGCTTCTAAATATCTCAGCTTGGAATTGTAGAACTTTAAATGCCTTTGGGAATTTCAGGTTCTAGAGACACAGTTGGATGAGAATGTGACTATTACCCACCACAGGTTATTGTTGATATAGAATGCAAATGGCATTTGGACATGGCAGTTGGACAGTCACATATCTTTCCCCAGTGGCTCCCAGACTTCCAAAAACACTGCTCAGTTTTTAGTAGAGTTTAATATACATTGGTCGGGATGACTTGACTAAATCTCCTGAAATGAAATAATCTTAGAAGTCAGGGAGACGTCATCCATTGCCTACACCCTTAGTAAACCTAACAATAATATTCTGTATTGACTACAGTATTGTCTTTGGTTCTGTGAACTTATAGGAGAACTTGCATATAAGCATCTCTGGGAATTGTTATTGAAACTCGACTAATTTAATATATGCCCTATAATATCTTGCCCTAATAATTATGCCCACCCTTTACAAATCAGCCAAAGATGGTGAGTGTTAGAGCCTAAAGGGCAGTTTTTAAAGAAAACTTAGAACAAAAACATTTAAAAGGACAACATGTAAAACACAACAAAAACATAAGGAAATTTAGAACTGAACAATAAATATTCCATTGTCTTCCATGTTGGGAAGTAAGCATTAAGAGGAACTTCACCCAGTCCTGCCCTGGGTCAAATAGCCTGGAGCTGTAAAAATGAAGTTCTCTAGGGGGACAGAACCTTGTCCCTTTTATTCTCTGCTTTCCTAAGATAAATATCTGGAGAACCATCCATAGCCAGGGGACTAAATCCATCATGTTTACTGTTTCTACTTCAGAGGGTTCCTATGCTTGCTAATCTAATATCATATGATGTCTTTATCCCTGGGTCAAAGAGGGGTAGAAAAGTTTTGAAGAAACATCTACACTATATCCTTTATTTTAATCTCTGCCTTCCTATAAATGAGCTGCTGCTGCTTTTTTTTTTTTTAAGCTTAAAAGCCAATATGTCTAATTTAATCAGCCTCAATCAGGTTGGTAAGGAAAGTAGAAACAGGAATGCTGAGCAGTATAAACTTTCCCTACGTGATAATAAAGGAGCAAAGAGATTTCCATTGCAGTTTATGTAGCTCTAGGCAGACCCAGTTTCCACCTCCTTACAGTTAGGCTGGCTAGGCAAAAAGTTTTGTAAATCTTAGGTCATACTTAAAGGAAATGGAGGATTTTCCCAAATTCTAGGTATTCAGCACAGCTTATCATATCTTCATAGCTTTGGCAAAGAGGAAGAAACAAATGTGAGTCTTTGATAGTAAGCAGACATCAGTCTTTCGCAAAGGCAGGCTCGATTGTGGCTTAGGGCATGTGCATGTGTTGAAGATGACACTTATTATACTAACATGGACCAAATGCTTAAGATCTCTGATCCTCGATTTTTCTGAAATAGGCTAATAATACCACCTCATTGGCTGCGCGTGAGGAAGAGCAGGTTATTATATATGGCACATAGGAAAACAGCAGCTTCTATAACGAATGTTTGTCACTTTGCCTTCTCCGTATCCTTTCTTCTCATTTAATATCAGAAAAGAACACGCGTTGGTGGGCCTGTACCTCCCCGGACTCCACCTGTTGGTGGCATTGATGGGTCCATAGTTTGGACACATGTTCCAAGCAAGTCGCTCATACCCCTTATCTGAAATTGATCCATAGCTACAAGAAGGGAAAATGAACTTCATTCTACTGCACCTGTTAAGTTGCCTTTGTGATCCCGAAAATGTTGGTAGTCATAGTCCCATCAAAAGGGTGAGACATACGCGAAGGGAAGCCAGACTGAAAGATGGGTGGGTGTGCTTGGGAAGAAAGGGAAAGGCTTTGTGATCATTCTGGTTATGGCTTCCAGCTGTGCCTGAAGCTATACCTGCCCTTGGAGTTACCAGTTTTAGCATCCAATAAATCTGCCCAACCTTTTTATTATTTAGCTTTAGCTAATTACATTGGGGTTCTGTCACTGACAGTTGGAAGTTCTGACTCTTATAGTCAATCAGTACTCACTATTTTTGAGCTTCCTTGGAACCTTACAGCAGTCTTCAACCACATTTTGGTGTAATTAGGATTTGTGAAAAAAATTTCCTTTTTCCTGATTCTGATGGTCATTTTTCTCTCTTCATTATAGGAAAGATGGTTAGTGGAATGACCTCCCTCCCCCACAAAAAAAGAAAAAGAAAACGTTAGTCTATGAAATACTTCGATTATGTTACTTATCTCAAGTGTGATCAAAATTGTTGCTTTTAGGTACAGAAGACCTAGTAAATGAAGAATACGGTGCTTCTTGTGATGTATTGTGATTTCTGGCAACTCACCGAGCTTGGTATAACTACCTATTCTGTCACTAACTAATTTGTAACTCTGGCAAAGCTAATTAACCTCTTGAAAGTTCAGTTTCCTTTTTGATAAAATATGGAATTTAAAAATACACAACATTTAAAGTTGTTATATGGAACAATCGAGAAAACGCATACGCGTAACTTAGCTAGTTTCTGGTGCAGAAAATACCCTCAATAAATGGAAACAATGACCATTGTTCTTGTCCTTCCAAAGGGTGTTCCCCATCTGGCTTTACCAACTCTCTCTCTCTCTCTAACAAGGAATTACTTCCCTGCTTTGGGAGATGACCTGTGTTTATGTATACAAATTACAAAAAAAAAAAAAAAAAACCCACATTCTGACTCTTTTTAACTTGTTCTCTTTATAACTAGGTACTCCATCTCCTCTGCAGCTTGTCTGTTGCTTTTAAGCTGGGTTTACTTGATCAAATACTTCTAACTTAATGTGAGTTTAAAAATGAAATTCAAGCCAGCTGTACTGATTTGGAGTCTTATAAGCATAATTATTTTAGGAGACTCTGTAGAGGTTAACATCATTATTTGATTATGAATCACATACAGAACACTTTATTTTTGCAAAGAGCTTTGGCATGGTTTTATAATTTAAAGTCAAAAGTGACTCAGTGGGGGATGTGTCACCCATTATAGATGGGGAAAGAAGAGCCAAGGGAGTTAAACAATTGCAGGAGCAAGTCCACCATTAACCAGAGTGTCTGGACATGGGTTTCCTAAGCACTTACGTCTGCACGAGACTGACTCCACCAGGGCAGTGAAAATTCACACAACTGGATATCATTAGTTTGGCTGTTTCTCTTTTTTACCCCTAAATAAACATTTTGGGGAGGGATTTATTTAACAAACAGTCCATTCTGATGGTGGTACAAAAGTAACTTACTTGACAACAGTCCATAGGTTTAAGAAATGAAAGAAACTAGGTCTTGTTGATCTAATAATAATATTTTAAATTATTTAAACTTACTTTGTTTCAGTGTAATGATCTTCATGCATTTGTCCATCATTGCTATCCTGAATTCACTTTAGTACTGCCCATAGCTACTGTCAATTGACTGGGATAAGATCAGTCCTGTATAAAAATTATGAACCTCAGATTATTATTTGTTTTATCATGCTCTATTTGCTTAAATCAGACTTTCAGAAGAGAGAGAGAGACACATAAAATTCAAATGCTGAATTTTTTAAAAACCCCATTCAATGGTTGTACGTATGCAAATGTGAGGTAAATTAGAAAACTCTCCAGATAGATCAAATATTTTCTCTAAGGAGTTAAAACAATGTTGCTCACAGGGACGCTTTCTCAAAAAGTGAGAATTAATTATCTCCTACTAATATAACTTGAGCAAAGGTGTGCATTTCATTCATGGAATGGTGTCACCTGATTTAAAGTCAGATGAGAGAAAATAAATTTCCTCACAAATATTTACTTCTCTGTTCACAAACAAGAGAAAACCAAATCTAAATTGCATTATGCAGAAGAGTAACAGTCTTAAAAAGCTTAGGGGCAGGCTTCAGAATCAGTTTGATCCAGGAGTTCAAGTGATACCAAGTTTTGGCTTCTCTCCATTTCCTTTTTCTGTTTTCATATGGTGACCCAAGCAGACTTAGGCTCACATTTTCTTGGTTCAAAAGAAAAAAAAAAAGGAAATAAAGAAATAAAAGAAACAAAACAAATAGGAAAGAGAGAAAGGAAAAAGAAAGAAAGAAAGAGAGAAAGAGAGAAAGAAAGAAGAGAAAGAGAGAAAGAAGAGAGAGAATTTATATTTTTCTAATCATTTGAACATAGAGCCTCAGGCCTGATTTTTGCTTATTTGTTAATTTTGGAACTGAATTGAATCACATAGCCACCCCTGATCTATTTTGTTCACTGATTTATTCATTTCAATAAACACTGAATTCTAGAAAAAGTCTGAGACGTCAGTCTCAGGCCTTATGATAAAATTTTTATTAAACCTTTCATTTATTTCTCAGTTTTTTTCTAGAACAAACAACCCATATAGTATGTCAGTTGAAAGAATCTATTCCAGAAGACAGCTGACTCCTCTACCTAAATGACTCTTTAAATGCTGTTTTCTCTTAGGATTTTTACTGTTCCTGCAGTGCTTCTCCGGATTGCACATCACGGGATATCTGAGAGACCAGTTCTAGTACACCAAAGCTTAATTCAAGGCAGCCAAATTAAATCATCCCAGTGATTCAGTAATTTCCCAAGAAGACCTTCAGACCCCAAATTATAAGGAGTCAACTGCAGCGCTTAATTGTTTTCACAGATTTTTTTTCCTCATTGATTTTAATTAAGGTCTTCCTTGTCTTGTGAGCTTGGAGGACTTTCATTGTCTATTGAGATAACTCTATTTGAAGTCAGATTGGCCAGAAAGTCACAAAAACCTAATAATTTTGCAAGAGCAAGTTACTCTGAAATATTGGGAAACCAGAATCCACCTTCCCTTGTCAGTGACAGTTACAAGTGAATATTGATTTCTGCTAAATGTCTCCTGATTACCTAAGGGGAGGTAGCAGTTCTAGGGAATCTGGAATGCAAGAGCCTAAAGCTGAGGGCACAACCTTGGAGAAGGGAATTAGCTTTGGGAGTCTGACCTCTTAAGTTTCTCTATAAGAACTGATTTCATAATTCTTCAAATAAAGCTAGCTCATTTTCCTTAGGCTGGAAGAGGGTCCACAGCATTCACACTTAGCTTTCCCACCTGCAACAGAGAGCCATTCTCAATCATCTCCTTTCTTCAGGGGCTGCCAGGGGCTTAAAATATGTTCAATATAGTCTTCTGTTTAAAAGTGGAGGATATGCAGTTAGAGAGAGTAGGTTTCACAACCCTGGCCAACCACTTACCAGTGTGTAGAATTGGATAGTTACATATCACATCCAAATATCAGTGTTCACATCTGTGAAATGGGGAAAACAGTATTATCTACCTTAAATTTGTTTATATAATATCCTTTTCCAATATTTTGAGGGTTAAATGGGTATAGACAATGCTCAGTGATATGTAAACATCATTGTGTAATATGTGTATTAATATAATTTTGTAGAAAATAAAAGGGAGAGGGTGAATGTTTTCACCTTGCATGGTGAGTGATCAGGGAAACAGGGCCAGTCCTGGGAGTGCCAAACCCACAATTCCTCCCACTCTTGTCTGGTTCCTTATGTACACTCCTAAGGGTGGCAGTGAGAGCACTCTCAAGCAGACAGAGAGTGCGTGCAGGAAACAAGCCAAGGTCTACTGGCAACGGAGACTGAGCTGTAGGGTTAACCAGAAAAACAAAAGAGAGGTTACTAACAGCTGACATGGTGCACTGTAAGATCAAGAAAAGACATGCAAGCTTAAGGAACTTGGAAATAACCCCATCAGAGTATAACAAACAAAAAAGAATAAAAAAGAACTAAGAAAGCCAATATGATCTATAAGATATCTTCAAAAGAACCAATATCAGATTCATTGGAATTCCAGAAGGAGAAGTGGAGAAAAAAGGGAGTAGAAAGCTTATTTAAAGAAATAATGGCCAAGAACTTCTGAAATCTGGGGAGACACTTGGACATTCAAGTTCATGAAGCTAATAGGTCATCCAATTATTTCAATTCAAAACCATTTTATCCAAGACACATTATAATGAAAGTGTCAAAAATCACAGATAAAGAGAGAATCTTAAAGGCAGCAAGAGAAAAAAGATTGGAACCTTCACTGGGCTATCAGTGGATTTCTCAGTAGACAACTTACAGGACAAGAGAGAGTGGCATGATGTATTCAAAGTACTGAAAGGAAAAAATGGCCACCAAGAATACGCTATCAGCATTGCTATTCTTCAGAAATGAAGGATAAAAACTTTCCCGAACAAAAGCAGGAGTTTGCACTAAACCTGCCTTACAAAAAAAATGTTGGAGGGAGTTATTCAGGCTGATATAAAAAGATGCTACTTAGAAACATGAAGACATACAAAAATACACAACACACTGGAAAGGCAAACATACATAATCAAGTTCAGAAAACTCTAATTCTGCAATATGATGATGTGTTAACTAAATAACTATATTATCATTTAAAGAAAAGACTAATAAAATAACTATAACTATTATAATTTCTTAATGAAGAGATAATATAAAAAGAGGTAAATTGTGACATTGAAGACATAAAAGGGGAGAAATAAAAGAGTAGAATTTCTTATGTGATTAAAGTTAAATTGCTGTCAGCATGAAATGGACTGTTACATTTATAAGATGTTTGATGTAAGCCTTATAGTAACCACAAAGCCAAACAAGTAGTAGATTCACAAAAAAATAAAAGAATCACAGTATATCACCTTAGATAAACACCAATTCAAAAAGTTAGGCAGCAAGAGAGAATAAAAGAAACAGTGGAACTAAAAAAACAGCCAGAAAACAGTAAGATGGTGTTATTAAATCCTTATATATTAATAATTCTAAATGGAATATATTTTGAATTCTCCAACTAAAAGGCACAGAGTGCCTGGACAGATTTAAAAAAAAAAAAAAAGACCCACTGTATGATACCTACAAGAAGTTCACTTAGCTTTGAGCATACATATGCTCAAAGTGAAGGGATAGGAAAAAGGAATCTATGCAAGTAGAACCCAGAAGAAAGAGGGAGTAGCTTACTAAAGCCAAAAACAGTAACAAGAGACAAAGAATATCATTATATAATGATAAAAGGATCATCTCATCAAGAAGGTATAAAATTTGTAAATATACACAGCCAACTGTGGAGCACCTAAATATATTAATCAAATACCTACAGATATGAAGAGAGAAATAGACAACAATACAATAATAGTAGAGGACTTTGATACACAACATTCAGCAATGGATAGATCATCTAAATAGAAAATCAGCAAGGAAATGTTGATTTAAACCATACTTTAGACCTAATAGACATATATAGAATATTCCACCTAACAGCAGAAGAATACACATTCTTCTCAAGTGTACATGAGACATTCTCAGGGACAGTCATAGACAAAACAAGTCTTAGCAAACTTAAGAAAACTGAAATCATACCAAGTATCTTTTCCAACCACAATGGAGTGAAACCAGAGATGAATAACAAGAGGAAAGCTGGAAATTTTACTAAACTACACACTCCTGAGCAACCAATAGATCAAAGAAGAACTCAAAAGGGAAATAAAAATATCTTACAAAAAATGAAAATGGAAACACAATGTATCAAAACCTATAGGATGCTGCAAATGAAGTTCTTAGAGGGAAGCTTATAGAGATAAATGCATATATTAAGAAAAAAGGAAGATCTTGAATAAACCATCTAACTGTACACATCATGGAATTAGAAAAAGAAAAACAAACTGAGCCCAAGTTTGTAGAAGAAAGAAAATAGCAAAGATCAGAGTAGAAATAAGTGAAATAAGGACCAAAAAACAATAGAAAAGACTAATTAAACTAAGAGCTAATTTTTTTAAAGATTTAAAAAAAGACAAACCTTTAGCTAGACTAAGTAAATAAAAGGGAGAGGGGACTCAAATAATAAAATCAGAAATGAAAGAGGAGACATTATGACTGATACCACAAAAATATATATAGGATCATAAGAGACAAATATGGCCATTTATAATGCCAACAAATTGGCTAACCTAAAAGAAATGGTTAAATTTCTAGAAATATACAACTTGTCAAGACTGAGTTATGAAGGAATTCAATATTTGAACAGATCAATAATGAGTAAAGGAGATTGACTCAGTAATCAAAATCCTCCCAAGACAGAAATGCCCAGAACCAGATGGTTTCACTGGTGAATTCTAGTAAACATTTAAAGAAGAATTAACACCAGTCTTTCTCAAACCTTTCCCAAAAATTGAAAGGGAGGAAATACCCTCAGACTCACTTTACAGGGCTAGATAAGGAAAATACAATAAAACTGTAGAGCAATATCCCTGTTGAATGTAGATGCAACATTTTTCAACAAGATATTAGCAAACCAAATTCAACAGCCCATTAAAGTGATCATTCACCATGAACAAGTGGGATTTATCTCTGAGATGCAAGGATGGTTCAACATACTCAAATCAAGAAATGTGATACATAACATTAACAGAATGAAAGTCATCTGATTATCTCATTATATGCCAAAAAAATCATTTGACAAAATACATCTTTTCATGATAAAATCTCTCAACAAATTGGATATAGAAGGAACACACCTTAACATAATAATGACCGTATATGACAAACACACATTAACATCATATTCAACAGTGAAAGATGTAAAGCTTTTCCTTTAAGATCAGGAAGAAGACAAAGTTGCCCATTATCACTACTCTTATTCAACATAGTACTGAAAGTCCTAGCTAAAGCAATCAGACAAAAATAAAGATATTAAATCAAAAAGGAAGTAAAATTATGTTTCTTTGCAGATAACCTGATCTTAGAAAATCCTTAAGACTCAACCAAAAATATTGTTAGAATTAATCAATGAATTCCTTACAGTGGCAGGATATAAAATTAACAGACAGAAACAATTTCATTTCTATACACAAACAATAATATATATGAAAAAGAAATGAAGAAAATAATTCTATTTCCAATGGCATCATAAACAACATAATACTAAGAAATAAATTTAACCAAGGTCGTGAAAGATCTGCACGATGAAAATTGTAAGACTTTGATTAAAGAAATTGAAGAGGATGCAAACAAATGGAAAGATAACCACGTTTGTTGATCAGAATAATTAATATTGTTTAAATGTCCACCCTACCCAACACTGTCTATAAAATCATTACAGTCACTATCCAAATTCCAATGATATTTCTTGCATAAATAGAAAAAAAAACCTGAAAGTTTGTATGGAGCCAAGATCCCAAATAGCCAAAGTAATCCTGAGAAAGAGGAACAAACTTAGAGGCATCATTTTTCCCAAATTCAAACTATACTGCAAAGCTAAAGTAATCTAAACAGCATGGTACTGGCATAAAATAGATACACAGACTAATGGAACAGAATAGAGAGCCTGTGAATAAGCTCCACATATATGGTCACCTAATATTTGAAAAGGGAGCTAAGAATATTCAATAGGGAAAGGGTATTCTCTTTAATAAATGGTGCTGGGAAAACTGGATAACCACATACAGAGAAATAAAACTGAACCCTTATAACACTTACAAAAATTAACTCAAAATAGATTAAAGACTTAAATATACAACCTGAAACTATAAATACTCACAGAGGAAAACAAAGGGAAAATGTTGCTCAATAATAGCCTTGGCAAGTATTGTTTGAATATGACACCAAAAGCATAAGCAACTAAAGGAAAAATCAAGAAGTAAGATGACATCAAACTAAAAAACTTCTCACAGCAAAAGAAACAATCAATGAAAGGAAAAGGTAACCTGTGAAATGAGGGGAAAATATCTGTAAATTATATCTGGTAAGAAGTTAATATCCAAAATATATAATAAGCTCATAAACCTCAATACCAAAAAAAAATCAAACAATCTGATTAAAAAATGGTCAGAGGAAACTGAATAGACTTTTTTCAAAGAAGATGTGCAGATGCCAAAGAGGTACATTAAAAGATGTTCAACCTTGCTAATCATGAGGGAAATGAAAATCAAAACCAAAGTGAGATACCATCTCACACCTGTTAGAAGGATTATCAGCAAAAAGACAAGTGAAAACAAATGCTGGCAGAGATGTGGAAGAAAGGAAACACTTCTGCACTGTTGGAGGGAATTTAAGTTGGTCCAACCACTATGAAAAACAGTATGGAGTTTCCTCAAATTATTATCTATAAAATAGTAGTACCATAAGATCCAGCAATCCCATTTTTGGATACATATCCAAAGGAAATGAAAATGCAATAGTAAAAATATGTCTGTACTCCCATTTTTACAGCATTATTCATACTGATATGGAAACAACTTGTCTGTCAAAGGATGAATGGATAAAGAATTCACATATATATGTACGTATACTTTTATCTATATGTGTGTGTGTGTATATGTACAAATAATGGCATTTATATATATATATATATATATATATATATATATATATATATGTAATGAAATATTATGTGACCACAGAAAAAAGGAAATCCTGCTATTTGCGACAACATGGATGACACTTGGGAGCATTATACTAAGTGAGAGAAGTCAGACAGAGAAAGACACATACTAGATGATCTCATATGTGGAATCTACAAAAGCTGAACTCATAGTAACAGAGTGGAATGATTACCAGGAGCTGCAGGGTGCGGGAAATGGGGAGATGTTTGTCACAATGTGCATACTTGCAGTTACAAGATGAATAAGTTCTAAAGCAGTTGCAAGATGAATATGTGCTCAGCATTATGATTATAGTTAAACATACTGTATAATATACTTAAAAGTTGTTGTTAACTCTTCTCACTGCAAAAGAGTGATAATTACATGACATGAAGGAGGTGTTAGCTAACACTGCAGTGGCGATCATATTGCAGTATATAAACGTATCAAATCAACACGGCACGCACCTCAGATTTACACAATGTTATATGCCAGTTGTATCTCAATGTAAAGGAAAACATAATATAAAGATGTCAGAAAGGAAAAGTTACAGTTCAATCCTGACTTTGTCTAGTGTCAAAGCTCACTTGCCTCACCTTCCCCCAAGTCCTGTAGAAAGGGGTTTTTACAGAGGAAGCAAATATTTGTCACCATATTTGAAGAAAGGACAAAGTGGGTTTTGGCAAGTAGACGAGTGGAGCAGGCTGTGCTAAGACGCACTGCACACAGTAAGAAAACTGTCATCATCAAAACAAAGAACTGTAAACTGGATGATGGAAATTAGAAAACTTGAAAAGACACTGGAGGGAGAGACACAGGCTAGATCATGCCGAGGGTCTTCTGCGTCATGCTGGGTATCGGAGTCTATTTGGCGAGATGTAATAGAGAGAAGTCATTGACTCCGTTCATTTCGGACGCTTTGACATGCCACTATTAAAGCCTCTTTGTACGGCCTTACTTCTGAAGACTTCAGTGTGTTTTTTATTGTTTTAAAGATCATATTTGCTTATTTAAAATATCATGAAGAAAATGGAGTAGTGGAACCGTGCTTGCATATCATTATCAATTGGTAAGTGCTAGTCATTGATATTATCATCATATCACTATATTATTTTCTCAGTTGATCTTTCTCCGATGCCTTTCATATTAAAGAGAAAACCATCAACTTACCTGAGTGACCCGGAGGGACCTAGTGGACTCTGGGACTCACTCTGGGTATTCCCCACTCTGGAAGCCTCGTCCTGCAGTTTATGCTTTCAACAGAATCTCCTTCAGACACATCACACACATCCAAAAGCCACCGATTACTAAAATACCAACTTTCAGACTCCCTGCTTTTTGTTCTCTTATATTCTGCCAATTGTCCTGAGCAGACCACTAACACCCACCTGTATAAAATGTCCGATCTGTAAAAATGTTTATGCTTCAATCTTGAGAGGTTTGCTTCATGTTTGAAAAAAAAAAGCTTTTATACTTAAGACTAAAAGATGCATGTACGATTAACATTACATTACAGTGGCAAATGCATAAAATATCTGTTTAAAGCAATGCTTGGGTTAAACGGGAGAAAGACTCTTTCTCCTTATGCCACTGTGGGAGGAAGGGAATTTTTAGGATATTCCGTTTATGAAAATGTTAAGACTCTCTTAATTGTCCAGCTGGCCCAGCAGCTTCAGTCTCCAGAGCAACTGAGATGCATAGACACATTATATAATGGAGATGTAAGTGTTGCTTTATTTTTACTCCTTTGTTCTGGGAGGTGTTATAAATTACATCCTTAACTGCAGGGACTTGCCAGGTGACCCAGCCAAGCTGTGCTTACCACCTCTCATGGAATATTGACCAAATTCAATAACATTTAACAGCTCATACTGAGATCCTTTTCAAAGGCATAAATATGTGCAGATAAAACCCCACGCACGGTGCAGCAGCTATGGGGCACACAGAAAACAGGTACTGCTGGAGATGTACAGAATGCGGCGCTCATAGCTAGGAGATCAATTTATTCAGTCAACTACAATGAAGAAGTCAGAGATTAAAACTAGCCAAATGAGAGAGGTAAAAGTCTGGGGTCATTATGCTTATCCTTAGTCCTTTTTTTTTTTTTCTTGAAGGTTTTGATCAATTTATCTCAAAGTGGCATCTCATTCAGTATTTGTAATTAACTGATTCTGTGCAGCTGTTTTTCCCTATTAGAATGCTGAAGTTTGGGACAGATTTCTTTTTCAGTTTTAAGTGGAATAAGAATAAGGGAAATGAAATAACTTCCCCATGTTTCCAAGGCAAGTCTCTGATACTGCAGTCAGAACTTCCAGGCTTCTCATAGTAATTTTGTACCTGTGAATTTCATGGGTAAGAGACATTTTACAGTGCAGCTGAAAAAGAGATAGAATTGAAAGAGAGACATGTGAGAAATATGTGCCCAAGAGCTTATTTCACTGTAGGAGGCAATGGTCTAATTAGTAAGTGCATCCGCTTTGGTGGGTTCAACAGTACTGAGGAATAGCTTGCCAAGGGTACCAGGGAGAGATGGACAAAACTACAGAAACCAGCTTGACTCCAACAGCTAAAGGTACCTATTACTAAATTTGCAATAGGAGGATTATAATAATCATAGTAAAAATAGTCTTAACTAGTGGGTAGTTTGTACTCATTTTCCGGACGCTGCTAAGTACACTTCATGGATTCTGCCATGGGATCCTCATGACAACCACAGGATGAAGAGAGTGTAGCTGTCACCAGTTATCAGATGAAGGAACAGAGTCTTGGTGAGATAACACAGCTTCAGCATGACTGCAAGCAGGTAAGGGAAAGATGCTCTTCGAACTCCAGTGGTTTGATATGAAAAATTCACAGACTTAGCCACAGCCGTCTAAAGACTTCCAAGGCCATTAAATATGGCCTGAATTATGAGCTCATAATCAACTTATCCCTGATAAAAAGTGGACCTTAGTACTTTGATGGCTAGCCCTCAAATTCTAAACTGATTTTTAACTCTATTTGTTAAACCATTGCAAAGTAGTAAATATTAAAAGTATTGTGGATATGGGGGTGCGACTGAGGGATTTACATTATGCCAGGATGTCCTGAATTCTAACACAGTATCCAGAATTCTGCTTGCAAAGAATTTATCCCACCCCAAATGGTCTTTGAAGTAGAGACATACACAACAAGGCAAAGGAAGGCCAAAAAAAAAAAAAAAATTAAATTGGACTTGAGCCTTAAACCCTTATAAAAAATTTTAGTTGGCTAGGTTTGATAGCAGAAGTATAAATACCTGAATCAACTTACATAAATCTCAGGGCTTAATTAATTTGACAGGTGTTTTTGGACTAGCCAGTTGTTCCAGATGCTAATTTCAGGATGATTACATAAGAATCACTAAAGGATTCTTAAAGACACAAATTAAAGCACTAAATCCTGGGGAAGTATAAGGCAGAGGATTTCTAAGACAGAGCCTAGGTAAGTCCACCCATTCATCTGTTTTTTAAGCTCCTTGGTAATGTTGATGTCTAACTAGTTTTGGCAATCATTGCATAGACCTTTTCATCAAGTTCAAGGACTCCGTTCCTAGCATAAATGGCCTAATCCACATAGCAGGGCTCCTAGTGGGTGACTGCCCAGTTCTTGTTCCCATCACATTTGTGTCCCTGCTATAGTCTGAGAGATGTGAGTGTATGTGGGTGTTTTGTGTTGGGGGATAGGTAATCTGTCAATCCACTGACTCCTCCCAGAGGATAACTCCTATTTTGAGCAATGCTTTATGCTAGGATCCATTAAGAACGACAACAATAATTAAAAT